>NW_020664446.1:17534489-17637615 GCF_002925995.2 Terrapene triunguis
AAAATTGTTTTTGCGTTGGGCGGCAAAAATCCTAGAGCCGGCCCTGCCCTAAAGGTGAGGAATTCAACATTAAGTTTATCTATTATTCAGACAGGGCAGGGTTAGGGAAGAATAAACAAAATATTTTTAGGAAATTCTTGATGGGTTTCTGTGAAAGTCAACAGTTTCAGGGAAATCAAAAGGACCTTTAGAGATGATTGAATAATGCTCCCATTCCAATTTGCAAATTGACTGAGTGATGTTAAAGACATGTAAAGCTTGTTGAACATCTTTTTGAACATATCTAATGCTAGTTGAAAATCAAGAGCTACTTCTCACTCTAGGAAGAAATTTTTCATTATCATTGCCAGTGAAATAGATTGCTACAGATTACAATCAGAAAAGTTCCTCCTACAATGTTCCTCCTTCTAGACACAGTATTTTATGTTTATAAGATACATTATGTGAACCTCTGGTGGGCCTTGAGGAGCCCTTGGCAGTTTGGGTTCTGCAGGAGTTGCTGTCAAGGTGCTGTAGTGAACTAGAAAGAGCCAAGAGCTATTCCAGAGGCATAGGCCCTCTGTGCGGCTTCCCCTAGATCTGTATAGATTTCAGAAGATATGCTGATTTTCAGGATTTTGCTCCTTCCAAAGTGGGTTGGGTTGGAACAAACACTACAAATGAATCTCTGTTGGACAAATGAGAAGAAAAATTGGAGATGGCAAATTTCAGTATTTTCCTGTCTCCTGCATGGAAATAATAATCAGGGGACAATATCGCCCACATTTGTTTAAATATGGCATTGGAGTCAAAATGAATCTGTACCAACACTAAAAATAAAATACAGTCGAACCATGAAGATGAATGCTGTAGGCAAAAGCAAGACACTGAAGAACTGCTGGCATGACTTAAGACAAATAAGACCTACTAGATAGCTAGCTGCAGGAGACAAGTCTGCACCACTCTGCATCAGTGCCCTCCATTTTGGAAAAATTAAGACTACCCTAAAGTGTTTAGTATTGCCACAGTTAATAATGAAGCAAGTAACAAAGCATCAAAACACTACTGTCAGTAGGCAATTTTTCATTAACAGGCAAAAAGCAATGATATATGTAAATAAATAATATTGCAAGAAGCTGCTTCTGTGAATACAAACCTTCCAAAAAAAGCTATTTTTTTCAATGAAAGTTTTGCCATTAACTTCAATACAGTCAGTATTTCATGCAAAGTAACGAGAGGGAACCTGAGTTAAGGAGCTCATTGAACTCCTGGGTTTAAAGTAAATAAAACAAGATATACGTAAAGACAAAGATACTAAGAGAGCAGAGAGTACTAATCTTTGTAAAGCAACGAACAACAAAGGATCGCTCTATGTGAAAGCAATTAAAAAGAGAAGATATTTGGATGAATTCTGTGCATGGAATTTGTCTTATGTACATTTGTTTAAGAAACATCCATGTGAGCAGAACCTTCAAATGAGTCAGTAGGAAACACTACAAGAAAAAAAGCCCTTCAAACTTGGTCAAAATAAGTCTGAAGTTTTTGAGATTTGTCTTGTAGGTTAGGTTTGTGTTAGGTTTTGCCATAGCCCATGACACTGTAAGATGGCATCGCAACACAACATTACAATTTTACAATGACATGACAAATCTTTCACAATGTTGTGATGCTCATAGGAGGAGTTCTTTATGCAAATTAAATTCAATGCTTTAAAAAAAACTAAGGTTTTTTAAGGATGCAGGACATGCAAAAATGCTCTGTGGAATTCTGGACATGTAGCAATCTTAAGTGTAACAGTCTGTTAGGGTAGGTCTTCACTGCACAGTTAACCTGGGTAATTATCACCCTGGTCTGACCACCTGGGTTAGCCTTGCTCGGGAGCTAGCATCCCCGCTGCAAAACCCTATCTGTGTTACTGGGTCCTCATTATTTCTGCACTCACACATATTTGTCTAGGGTCATATCCCACAGTCCCTTCTTTCCCAGTCAGTTGTATCAATTGCAGGAGAACCTGACAGTTCTTTGGGGAAAATTGTGAGCAAAGCCTTGATGCACTATCAGCACTTGAGTGATTTAGCCTGTGTCCTTACTGCAAAAAGGGCTAGTTCCAGTCTGAATGGCAGTGGACCCCTGGCTCTAACTCACATGTTCAGCCAAGTAAACGAGCCTGAGCTTAAAGCACCTCCAAACCCAGGTCAGATATTTTTTGGGGGGGGATGGTAGTGGGTCAGGATAAAACTCAGGTAAGAGCCCAGGCTAACTGTTCAGTGAAGACATACTCTCATAGTAAGTAAGAGGAAGTGGTAGACACAGATGTAAGTTCTCCTCCTAAATGTAGTGTAGACATTATATTTTCTTGTTAGCCCACAGCTGTGCGGTGATTACAGAGTTGGGGAAATGGATTAGGAGTAGCATAAATTACTAAGAAAACATAGATAATTTAGACCTACATTTATGTAGACTGGGTACTTTGCCACCAATATTTTACCATCAGATAGTTTTGTGTTCCTGGTTATAATCAGGGGCAATATGAATGGGTGGAAATCTATGGACTCAAGAATTTAATTTCTTTCTGTGGATTTCCCACATTTTTTTCTGGATTCTACCAGATCTAAACAATAGTTCTCTTAATGAAGTGCCAAATTCTGCTTCAGTTGCATCTCTGCCATCCCATTGAAGTATTGGCCAGAAGATCCATTCTGGACTAAGATCTATTTAAGTAACCTGACTGCCTAAACTTAGTTTTTGACTTAAATCCCACCCCATGTGAAGAGTTATTATGACACTGTGCAGAAAAGACCAAGTGCCTCCAAGGCAAATGTTCTGGCTCCGTGGAAAGAGAGCTGGAGATTAAATCCACTCTTCTTTCCACTCATAAGAGTAGGTGCTCAAAGCACAGGCATGAGTCTGTGCCCCACCACATGCAAACGGGACCTGTTTCTGAAAACTATAAAATGCTACAGCGACCACAGGGCTACTACTGAGAGTGACACTAAGGGAAATATTGACAAAGAGAGCATTCCCCCATTTAATTTATCATACATTGACCCAGTGCATGTTCAAGAAACAAGCAATCACTCAGTGCCAGCCATCTTGGCAAAAGAGAGGAGTTTGCTCTGTTAAATTCATAGGAATTTCACTGCTGCTATCCATTTTGCATGGAAGCTGCTCAGATATAACAGTGATGGGCCGTAGTATAAAACCCTAAGCTAGCTAGCTAGAATTACTCTATTAGATTAGGTTAGAACTTCCCTTCCTCCCTCTTCTGAATAATAGAATCCAGGAGATGGTGGCTAATTAACAAAAGCTCACCTTTTACAACACTCTAGACCCATTCCAAACAGACTAGGGCAGGGGTCGGCAACGTTTGGCACACGGCTCACCAGGGTAAGCACCCTGGCGGGCCGGGCCAGTTTATTTACCTGCTGACGCAGCAGGTTCGGTCGATCGCGGCCCCCACTCGCCGCGGTTCGCCGTCCCGGGCCAATGGGGGCGGCGGGAAGCCGCGGCCAGCACTTCCCTCGCCCGCGCCGCTTCTCGCTGCCCCCATTGGCCCGGGACGGCGAACCGCGGCCAGTGGGGGCCGCGATCGTCCGAACTGCCGCGTCAGCAGGTAAATAAACTGGCCCGGCCCGCTAGGGTGCTTACCCTGGCAAGTCGCGTGCCAAACATTGCCTGATCCCTGGACTAGGGTGTGCAGCAGAGACAGTACTAATCATGCTGACGTGATCATCACTTTAAGTGTAGCCCTACAAGTAACACTCTGCTCTGTTTATCACGAGATGCGGCTGCAGGATAAATTAAAGAATTAGAGTTAGTTTACCTTTGGTTAAGGAAATACTGTAGATATGTGTTGTAAAGAAAGGCCCACACTAGTAAGTAGAAGGAAGGCCTTGAAAATAATGAGTTAAAGCCAAAAGGAATGAAGTAGGGAGGATGTCGGTTTCAAAGAATAACTAATGAGATAAGGGGAAGTTTCTAAAAACAAGGCCTCTGACCGATAGGCGTTGACTGCAGATGGTTTCAGTAAGAAAAAGAATCTGTCTTAAAAGGAGCCAACATGGACCTTCCCAGTGTTATCTCCTACATGAAACGAGATGCACCGAAAAAGCTGTTGGTCAGCAGGAAGGAGTGGAAGAAATAAGGAGGAAAGACCTTGGGGGCAAAGGAGGTTGTACATCTTATTTGGATTAAAATTAATAATTAGGGTGAACTGTCTCAAATAAGTTGTTAGCTAAAGTGGTAATTGGCTATGACATCATTTGTTTGTTGAAGGGTATAAAAAGAGTTGTGAATTGGAAGGTTTTTTGTCAGACCCCACCTGATCATGTTGGCGCACACCAGGATGAGATGGTTTTCCCTAGGTCTGGCCTGTTTGTAAGTATTGATCACATGCTTATGAATACTTTATTACTGTATTGGGTATACTGACTACTTATCTTTAGACCGTTAGACACATCTAGAGCAACTATATAAATACCATTTGGATTTTGGACTTAATAAAAGAATTTATGGTTAAATTGGTCTTTGGTGGTTTCTCATTAATATTAGTTACAAATATTATTAATAACTCCAACAGCTGCTGAACTGCTTGGAGGACATAGCAGGGATAGAGACAATCACTTTAAGTGAAGTTGTTGCAGTAGTATTGTACCGCAGTCACATTTGCTCATGCTTAATGGAGAGAATGCATAGCATGGCAATGGACAACTATCCTTCTTCACACTAAAATCAAAGGGACTCCACATGGACAGAAACATCTGCCGAGCCTGGGACCTAACATCCATTCTAATGGACAGCATCAGTCTCTCCTTATGAAAATGTCTCAGCCCTGAACAGGATAAGTTCTGGATGAGTTGCATTTTTTTATTAAAATATTTTAGGTCTCTTTAAATTTGCCTTGAACAGCCTTGGCATATTCCAAAACAAGGTTGACATTATAGCCTTCTGTTTCCTTGTAAAAGACTGGGTGTGCATCACCTTGTAGAAAGGCTATAATTCTGACATGGTAAGAAATAATGTAGATTTAGTTTTAATTGTATATATGCACAGCATGAAGATGATAAGAATTCTTTGTTTTTCTCCTGAGCTGTACTTACGTTACACTAGTTGGGAACAAGCTGATATTTTATTTTCTAAAACAAAACAAAGAAACCAATTAATATTTCAAAAAAACTGGGTAAATGTGCTGTTTACATGGCTGCCAGCTAAAAACCACTGGCCTCCCGCAGCACATTTTACAGGGATCTGTGAGTTTTCTATAAAACATGGTCTAAGCAACAGCAAAGGCAGTTAAATTTAATAAGCTAATAAATCATTTTGAACAGCCAGGCTTTTGTTTTATGTGTAAGAGCCAAGTGGAATAAAGTTTACCTTCTCTCCACATAAATTCCACAGATCTGGAGAAAAAGCTCCCACTGATTTTTTACCCCAGAAATTTCTCAAAGATTTCTATTTTCTTTATATGAAAACGAGCTTTGGACTTGCTCATTATGCATACTGGAATCAGCAGATATTGGATGTGACTTAAAGCTGCAGTGCTTGCAACTGAGAAGATTAGAAGCTATGGCACAAAATTGCAGAAAGCTGAAGGAGAAATTTGAGCTAACAAGAGATGAGTTATAAACTATTCTAAAGATCATAAAAATGGAAAGTTGTGGGCAGTTATTTTGTGTCTGGAAAACAAGACCCAATTAAGTCTAAGTTTCAGCTTTTATCAATGCTCGTTCTGAGGGGCAGAGTTAAGGCGTTTTGGCCTACCATGACAGAATTTCTGTAGTTTCAAATGTTTGGGTAAATGTAACCTTCATTATGAATTTCTTGAGTTTCTAATACGTTTGTTTAAAATTCCTGAAAGGTAACATTCATGCAACTCACTGATACATGTCTACAACCTTACCTTCATCTCAGCAAAGGGTGTGTGTAGGGAGTGGGGGGTTTATTGATTGAGGTCAATAGCAGTGGTTGCCTAAAAGTCGAGGCAGCCAGAATGTACTGTGACTGTCCCATGATAGTGTTACAATGGGCCTTGGATTATTTTAAGTGGTGGACAAAAGGTTTGAAGTTTTGGTTGAGATAACTCTGTGCAGATTTGAATGTTTTTCTAAACCATATCCAAATAATCTCTCTTGTGTACATCTTTCCTGGTTAGAAGCAGAATGTACTGGAAGTCACACAAGAGAACCTGTTCTCCTGAGATTTCCGGACCAACTTTCAGACACAAGATGTTTAAACAAGCATCCTTTGGGGGTTCCAAATCTTTGGAGTTTTCAAATATGGCTCCCAATCCTGCAACTGGATGCATGCTAGCAAAAACAATTGTTGAATTGGGACCTTTGTTAGGTCAGAGTCTCTCTGAAAGCCTAAGAATATGTCTATAGAACTATAGTAGAGTACTCAGAAGGCAGGCGGCCTAGAAGTTAGCACACCCAGTGTCCAGTCTCTCACCTCCCAAGATGAAGATTCATAGATTCATAGATTCATAGATTCTAGGACTGGAAGGGACCTCGAGAGGTCATCGAGTCCAGTCCCCTGCCCGCATGGCAGGACCAAATACTGTCTAGACCATCCCTGATAGACATTTATCTAACCTACTCTTAAATATCTCCAGAGATGGAGATTCCACAACCGCCCTAGGCAATTTATTCCAGTGTTTAACCACCCTGACAGTTAGGAACTTTTTCCTAATGTCCAACCTAGACCTCCCTTGCTGCAGTTTAAGCCCATTGCTTCTTGTTCTATCCTCAGAGGCTAAAGTGAACAAGTTTTCTCCCTCCTCCTTATGACACCCTTTTAGATACCTGAAAACTGCTATCATGTCCCCTCTCAGTCTTCTCTTTTCCAAACTAAACAAACCCAATTCTTTCAGCCTTGCTTCATAGGTCATGTTCTCAAGACCTTTAATCATTCTTGTTGCTCTTCTCTGGACCCTTTCCAATTTCTCCACATCTTTCTTGAAATGCGGTGCCCAGAACTGGACACAATACTCCAGCTGAGGCCTAACCAGAGCAGAGTAGAGCGGAAGAATGACTTCTCGTGTCTTGCTCACAACACACCTGTTAATACATCCCAGAATCATGTTTGCTTTTTTTGCAACAGCATCACACTGTTGACTCATATTTAGCTTGTGGTCCACTATAACCCCTAGATCCCTTTCTGCCGTACTCCTTCCTAGACAGTCTCTTCCCATTCTGTATGTGTGAAACTGATTTTTTCTTCCTAAGTGGAGCACTTTGCATTTGTCTTTGTTAAACTTCATCCTGTTTAACTCAGACCATTTCTCCAATTTGTCCAGATCATTTTGAATTATGACCCTGTCCTCCAAAGCAGTTGCAATCCCTCCCAGTTTGGTATCATCCGCAAACTTAATAATCGTACTTTCTATACCAATATCTAAGTCGTTAATGAAGATATTGAACAGAGCCGGTCCCAAAACAGACCCCTGCGGAACCCCACTCGTTATGCCTTTCCAGCAGGATTGGGAACCATTAATAACAACTCTCTGAGTACGGTTATCCAGCCAGTTATGCACCCACCTTATAGTAGCCCCATCTAAATTGTATTTGCCTAGTTTGTCGATAAGAATATCATGCGAGACCGTATCAAATGCCTTACTAAAGTCTAGGTATACCACATCCACAGCTTCTCCCTTATCCACAAGACTCGTTATCCTATCGAAGAAAGCTATCAGATTGGTTTGACATGATTTGTTCTTTACAAATCCATGCTGGCTGTTCCCTATCACCTTACCACCTTCCAAGTGTTTGCAGATGATTTCCTTAATTACTTGCTCCATTATCTTCCCTGGCACAGAAGTTAAACTAACTGGTCTGTAGTTTCCTGGGTTGTTTTTATTTCCCTTTTTATAGATGGGCACTATATTTGCCCTTTTCCAGTCTTCTGGAATCTCTCCCGTCTCCCATGATTTTCCAAAGATAATAGCTAGAGGCTCAGATACCTCCTCTATTAGCTCCTTGAGTATTCTAGGATGCATTTCATCAGGCCCTGGTGACTTGCAGGCATCTAACTTTTCTAAGTGATTTTTAACTTGTTCTTTTTTTATTTTATCTGCTAAACCTACCCCCTTCCCATTAGCATTCACTAGGATAGGCATTCCTTCAGACTTCTCGGTGAAGACCGAAACAAAGAAGTCATTAAGCATCTCTGCCATTTCCAAGTTTCCTGTTACTGTTTCTCCCTCTTCACTAAGCAGTGGGCCTACCCTGTCTTTGGTCTTCCTCTTGCTTCTAATGTATTGATAAAAAGTCTTCTTGTTCCCCTTTATTCCCTTAGCTAGTTTGAGCTCATTTTGTGCCTTTGCCTTTCTAATCTTGCCCCTGCATTCCTGTGTTGTTTGCCTATATTCATCCTTTGTAATCTGTCCTAGTTTCCATTTTTTATATGACTCCTTTTTATTTTTTAGATCATGCAAGATCTCGTGGTTAAGCCAAGGTGGTCTTTTGCCACATTTTCTATCTTTCCTAACCAGCGGAATAGCTTGCTTTTGGGCCCTTAATAGTGTCCCTTTGAAAAACTGCCAGCTCTCCTCAGTTGTTTTTCCCCTCAGTCTTCATTCCCATGGGACCTTACCTATCAGCTCTCTGAGCTTACCAAAATCCGCCTTCCTGAAATCCATTGTCTCTATTTTGCTGTTCTCCCTTCTACCCTTCCTTAGAATTGCAAACTCTATGATTTCATGATCACTTTCACCCAAGCTGCCTTCTACTTTCAAATTCTCAACGAGTTCCTCCCTATTTGTTAAAATCAAGTCTAGAACAGCTTCACCCCTAGTAGCTTTTTCAACCTTCTGAAATAAAAAGTTGTCTGCAATGCAGTCCAAGAATTTGTTGGATAGTCTGTGCCCCGCTGTGTTATTTTCCCAACATATATCCGGATAGTTGAAGTCCCCCATCACCACCAAATCTTGGGCTTTGGATGATTTTGTTAGTTGTTTAAAAAAAGCCTCATCCACCTCTTCCACCTGGTTAGGTGGCCTGTAGTAGACGCCTAGCATGACATCACCCTTGTTTTTTACCCCTTTTAGCCTAACCCAGAGACTCTCAACACTTCCGTCTCCTATGTCCATCTCTACCTCAGTCCAAGTGTGTACATTTTTAATATATAAGGCAACACCTCCTCCCTTTTTCCCCTGTCTATCCTTCCTGAGCAAGCTGTATCCATCCACACCAACATTCCAATCATGTGTATTATCCCACCAAGTTTCAGTGATGCCAACAATGTCATAGTTGTATTTATTTATTAGCACTTCCAGTTCTTCCTGCTTATTACCCATACTTCTCGCATTTGTATATAGGCATCTAAGATACTGGTTTGATCTTTCCTCCCGGTTTTGTCCTGACCCTCCTTTCTCTCTGCCAATATAGCCCACACTCCCTCTCGTCTCCGACCCATCTCCCAGGTCTCCATGTTCCCCACTTACCTGCGGGCTTTGCTCACCTGTCCCCGTCGAACCTAGTTTAAAGCCCTCCTCACTAGGTTAGCCAGTCTGTGTCCAAATAGGGTCTTTCCCCTCCTCGAAAGGTGAACACCATCTCTGCCTAGCAGTCCTTCCTCAAATAGCATCCCGTGGTCTAGGAAGCCAAAGCCCTCCTGGCGACACCATCTTCGCAGCCAGGCATTCACCTCCATGATGCATCTGTCTCTGCCCGGGCCCCTACCTTTGACAGGAAGAATCGAAGAGAATACCACCTGCGCTCCAAACTCCTTCACCCGTACTCCCAGAGCCCTGTAGTCACTCTTGATCCGCTCAGTGTCACACCGCGCAGTATCATTTGTGCCCACATGGATGAGTAGCATGGGGTAGTAGTCAGAGGGCTGGATAATCCTCGACAATGCCTCCGTAACGTCTCGGATACGGGCTCCCGGCAGGCAGCATACCTCCTGAGATGAAATGTCAGGGCGACAGATGGGCGCCTCCGTCCCCCTCAGCAGAGAGTCTCCGACCACCACTACCCTACGTTTCCTATTCGCAGTGGTGGCAGCAGACCTCCCAGCCTTAGGGGTACGAGGCTTCTCCTCCTTTACTGTAGGGGGTAATGCCTTCTTTCCTGTATCAAGAAGAGCATAACGGTTACCTATTACCACAGCGGGAGGGTTCGGAGCAGGGGTGGAGCACTGCCTGCTGCCAGAAGTAACCAGCTGCCAGTGTCCACCCTGAGCCATCTCCTCCTCCACCAGTGGTGTATCAGCAGTCCTGTGTCCTGGGACAGCTACCTCAGCTGTCTCCACATGGACACTGTCCAGGAATTGCTCGTGGATTCGGATGCTTCTCAACCTAGCCACCTCCTCCTGTAGCTCTCCCACCTGCTGCCTGAGAGATTCCACCAGCAGGCACCTTTCACATTGGATGGTCCCCTCAGCCTGGATATCAGTAAGTGGAAATTGCAAGTTACAGTCTCTGCAAAACCACACCAGGATCTGGGTAGAAGCATCCATGCTCAGGCGCTCTGTCTGGCTACAGGCGCAGGTGGAGGAGACAGAAGCAGTGCTGGCACAGGTGTTGCGGGTCTTCCTAACCATCGTAAGCCTCCCTCTGTCAAACTCCCGTCTGCAGCCCCCTGTCCGCTGAAAGGGTTGTTTAAGCAAGAAGTTTAAAGTTTTAAGGGGAATAAAGGGAAAACAGATAGAACCGGCAAGGGACCCTCGCCCCTTCCTGCTCCCCTTCCAAACTCCCTTGCGAAACTCCCTGTTAGCAGCCCCTGGTCGCAAACGCTCCCTGGTCGCTTGTGCGCTGCTTTATAAAGCCCTGGCCTGTATGAATGCCCCGCCCACTGAGTAAGGCTCAGCCAATTACCAGAGGCTTCCTGGTTTCAAACCTTCCTTTGAAGCTCACAGCTTCCAACTGTCAGCCACAGCACATGGTCCTTCAAACAACCAAACAAACAAACAGACTGCCAAACACAAGCTCAGCACACAGCAAGTAACCCCCAAACACAAACAAACACACACTGCAGACAGTCACTTACCCCAAAAGGGTGCTGTATTGCTCCTCCTTCACCTGGAGAACTCCCTTGCGAAACTCCCTGTTAGCAGCCTGTTCCTAAATCTGGTATGTGGCTTATCCTCATCTCAGGGTTTCTAAACATCCTTACTCTTTCTTTACTAGAGGGGGGTAGAGTAGAAATGAGGCTTATGCCCCTTCTTCAGTTGGTAGGGGAGTCCAGGCCCTGCCAGTCCACCAAGCTCTGACCCAGGGCCCTATCAGAGACAACAGTGTCAGGTTCTCTGGAATGCCCTGGAGCTGCCTCCCTGGGCCACTTCCTACCATCCGTCTACCGCAAAGGCTCCACGTCCAATATAAGATAGCAAAAGAAAAGACAGCTAAACCTTCAGCCCCAACTGAGCTCAGCAGGTAGTCGTCTTCCTCACAGTGAGGCTTCTTCGGCACTGTTGTTCAGAAGCCCCCCTCAGGGTAGGTCTGTCTTCCTCCCCAACCTTCCCCCTTCTTGTTGTATTTAATGGCGTCGCAGACTCACATTTTGAGTCTATGACTGCCAGGTGCTGGATCTCATGATATATAGTTACAATCTTTCTCTCTTCTCAGTATCTTTTAAAAACTGTAGTATTGCTTTTTTAATGGTGCCTCATTTTCCTGATGCTCTTGCTAGGTATTTTAGAGTAAACTTTTGTCACTTTTATGTGTCTGAGTTTCTCATATAAAATCCTCCAATCTGTTTTACACTCAGTTTCTTTGACCTTGCATGACTCACAAGCCCAATTTTGTGTTTGATAATTAAGGCCAAGTTAGCATTTGAGCCACAGTATCCAGTACGTATTCAGAGTAGAGCTACCTTCCTCCTCCTCTCAGGTTCTTGCAGTATGTCAACATTTTCAATTCTAGGGCATACTTCATGAAATCTTTTTCTCCTTGTTTCTTTTGTCCATACTTCTTGCCACTCCTATGTTAGTTCATTTGTAATTAGATTTTTAGATTCCTGTTTACTTAGAGGGATCTCTGTCATTTTTTTCATTGTTGACAGCATTTTTTTGCTACTTTGTCAGCCATCTTATTTCCAGCTATCTCTGCTATTTCAATGTGCTGGGATCCATGCTATTTCAAGGTTTACTCCCATCTGTGCCAATTCTGTTGTTAGTAATAATATTTAATTAATTATATCATTTCTACTATCTGAATTCCCATTTTTGATAGCCAGTAGTCCCGATAGAGAATCTGACAAGATGACAGTGGAGCTAGGTCACATCTCCAGTATAACACTAATATGATTCCAGTTAGTTCACCATCATAACAGCTACACAATTTTGTAGTCTTATGAATTTCTTTATTCCAAGTGCTGGGACACAAAATGCTGTCTCACTCTTCCATTTTTTCCCCATCTTTAGACCCATCTGTAAATATTTGGCAGTGTTTGCCCCATTTATCACATTTAATTTAATCCATTTAGCTCTCCTTTTCCCCTTTTCATTATATAGGTTCACATTTGTATCAAAAGGGCATGATTTTCCAGCCATAATGCATTTTCCCATAAAGCATTTCTTTTTTCCCTCTTAATTCTTTTGTCCATACTTTAATCCTATTGACATGAGGCATTTCTGGGTTTTTTTCCCATGCCCTACATTTTGTTCACTGAATTCCTAGTATTCCTCATACATTTGTTTAGTGTTTCCATCTTTCCTGTTTCCAGTAACTTTCAGGGGGAAAGTTAAGTCCAATAACTTCATTCTTAGGCCTGGTCTACACTAGGCTTTTATGTCGACTTTAGCGCTGTTATATCGAATTAACCCTGCACCCGTCCACACCAGGAAGCCATTTAGTTCGACATAAAGCTCTCTTTAAATCGATTTCTGTAATCCTCCCCAACGAGAGGAGTAGCGCTAAATTCGACATGGCCATATCGAATTAGGCTAGGTGTGGATGGAAATCGACGGTAATAGCTCCGGGAGTTATCCCACAGTGCACCACTCTGTTGACGCTCTGGACAGCAGTCCGAGCTCGGATGCTCTGACCAGCCACACCCCCGGGAAAATTTGAATTCATTTTCATTTTCCTGTCTGGGCAGTTTGAATCTCAGTTCCTCTTTGGACATCGAGGTGAGCTCAGCAGCAGTGGCAACGATGCAGAGCTCTCCAGCAGAGATGGCCGTGCAATCTAATAGAAAGAGGGCCCCAGCATGGACTGATCGGGAAGTCTTGGATCTCATCGCAGTGTGGGGCGATGAGTCCGTGCTTTCAGAGCTGCGCTCCAAAAGAAGGAATGCTAAGATCTACGAGAAGATCTCCAAAGCCATGGCAGAGAGAGGCTACAGCCGGGATGCAACGCAGTGCCGCGTGAAAATCAAGGAGCTGAGACAAGGCTACCAGAAGACCAAAGAGGCAAACGGACGCTCCGGATCCCAGCCCCACAGATCCCGTTTCTACGAGGCACTGCATTCCATCCTTGCTGCGGCCGCCACCACTACCCCACCACTGACCGTGGACTCTGAGGATGGGATATTGTCCACGGCCGGTTCCTCAGCGGACGGGGAAGAGGAGGAAGGAGATGAGGAGGACGAGGCAGTCGACAGCGCTTACCAAGCTGATTTTCCCGACAGCCAGGAGCTCTTCATCACCGTTACAGAGATCCCCTACCAACCCTCCCCAGCATGTAACCTGGACACAGATTCAGGCGAAGGATCAAGCGGTAAGTGCTTTAAACATATTAACCTTTATTTTTTACAAAACTTGAATATTAATACTAACAACAATCTGTGAATCATGATTTCTTCCCCCTGGGCGCTTAAGTAATCAGTAACAACTATTTAAAAACAAAAATCAAATAGTGTCCGGTTCTGCATGATTGTGCTGCCCAAGCTGCTCCACTCTTTAGTGCCTGCTACTGCAGCTATATTAGAATCCTGTCTATATGTCCGGGGATAGAGCAGTAGTCCTCCACGGACATCTCCACAAAGCTCTGCTGCAGGTAATGGGATAGCCTGTTCATCAGGTTCCTGGGGAGAGCGGCTTTACTTGGTCCTCCGAAGTAGGAGACGTTCCCGCGCCAGGAGACAAGCAGGTACTCCGGTATCATTGCCTTGCATAGCATGGCGGCATAGGGCCCCGGTCTCTGCAGGCTTTCTCGAAGCATCCGTT
Source organism: Terrapene triunguis (assembly GCF_002925995.2). NCBI lineage: Eukaryota > Metazoa > Chordata > Testudines > Emydidae > Terrapene > Terrapene triunguis. The sequence continues at coordinate 17,548,575 of NW_020664446.1, forward strand.
GGATCTCGGTGTCCGGGATGTTCATGAGAGTTATGTCGCTCATGATGACCTGCTTTGAATTAGGTAGGGGACTGTTAGTATTGGGACTGCTTGCAACAAGTTCCTTTACAGAACTGTGACCGCTGGTTTACAGCCACGCGGTGGGGGCGGGAGAGGGGCAGCATACAGGGATCTTTCCCAGGCTCATCCGCGAGGGGGTGGGACAGGGCCAGAGTTCCTGCTTGGCCGATTGCTGGCAGCACAGACTGGCAGTGCTTTCAATGTGAAAGGAGGCCAGTGGTACTCCTACAGTTTTAAGCAGCCACAAGTCTACGGCTTACCATGTTTGCCTGCTACAGAGAGTACCGTGTCCTGCCCCGCTTCCCAGATCGGCAGTGCAAAAGCCCAGGCACTGAAGGCGAGGTTCGAAAATTCGACCTTGTCCGGAGTGCGCATGTGATAGGTGTGGTTCATGGTCTTGTTCACAGAGAAAAACTATGTTCTTGATTCACAACCACATTTATCTTTCGGAGGAATTCACTGCCTTTTCCTCATTCCCACAGCCACATCTGCAACTGTCTCCTAACCCAGCTTGGCATCACACTCCCAGAGGCTAGCGCACATTAGGCGGAGAAAGAAGAAGACGCGAGAGGACATGTTCTCAGAACTAATGGGCTGCTCCTGAGCCCAGGCAGCACAGCAGAACTAGTGGAGGGAGAATTTGTCACAAATGCACCGGACACACATGGAACGTGAGGAGAGGTGGCGGGCAGGAAGACCAGCAGGCGACTCAAACGCTGCTTGGACTTCTGAGGGAGCAAACGGACACGCTCCGGCGCCTTGTTGATGTTCTGCAGGAACGGAGGCAGGAGGACAGAGCCCCGCTGCAGTCTATCAGGAACCGCAGTCCCCCGCCACCAAGTCCCATACCCCCCTCTCCCAAAGTCCAAAGAAGGAGGGGTGGCAGAGTCCGTGAAAACTCTCACTCCACCCCTGCAGACTGCTCAAGCACCAGAAGGCTGTCATTCCCCAAAATTTGAAAAGTCCTTTCCTGCCCGCCTCACCCAAGCCCCCGTCCGACTTTCACCCCCCAGTTTCCTGTCTGGTTGTTAATAAAAAATATGTTTCTGTTCATTACTGTTTCAGTCAGGTTACTTTGTGGCGGGGGAGGGCAGTTACAGATCTTATGCTGCAGTCCTTATCCTGGATCACAGAGCCACGCAGCAGGGGATCTGTAACCCTCCTCCCCCAGGCAGAAACTCACATAGCTGACACATACACGCAGTTCTGCCCAGGAGTGATGGCAGGCTCCGTTGAAACAACCAGTGCACCACTGCGGAGCCTGTCATTCCTGGAGTTTAGAAGCATCATTTGCATCAGAACACTAAACCCGCCCCCCGCCACTGTCTGCGTCCCCGGTTTAAAACATTCCCGCGAAAACAGTAATAAAGACAACGGTGTTCATTGACAAAATAGAACTGATTTTATTTTTTGGGAAGGGGGGTGAAGGGGGTATGTAACTGGAGGTTCAGCTTCTGTGTCCACAAACTTAACAGTCACTGGTTACCCTGCTCAGTCTGGAACCTTGCTTTCAAAGCCTCCCGGATGCACTCCACCACCATTCTGCACTTGCTCGGACGGTAGTTGAACAGTTCTTTTTCTGTGTCCAGGGCGCCAGTATAGGGCTTCATGAGCCAGGGCATTAGCGGGTAGGCTGGGTCCCCGAGGATCACTGTAGGCATCTGCACATCCACAAGAGTTGTTTTGGGGTCCGGGAAGTAAATACTTTCCTGCAGCCGTGTAAACAGACCAGAGTTCCTGAACACGCGAGCGTCATGAACCTTGCCCGGCCATCCGACGTTGATGTTGGTAAAACGTCCCCTATGGTCCACCAGTGCTTGCAGCACCATTGAAAAGTAGCCCTTTCTGTTAATGTACTGGCTGGCCTGGTGGTCCGGTCCCAGGATAGGGATGTGAGTCCCATCTATAGCCCCACCGCATTTTGGGAATCACATCGTGGCGAAACCATCTATGATGACCTGGCCGTTTCCCAGGGTCACTACCTTTGAGAGCAGTACCTTAACGATTGCGTTGGCTACTTGCATGACAACAACCCCCACGGTAGATTTGCCTACACCAAAGTGGTTCGCGACTGACCGGTAGCTGTCCGGCGTTGCAAGCTTCCAGAGGGCTATGGCCACTCGCTTCTGGACAGTCAGGGCTGCTCGCATCCGGGTGTCCTTGCGCTTCAGGGCAGGGGACAGCAACTCACAAAGTTCGAGGAAAGTCCCCTTTCGCATGCGAAAGTTTCGCAGCCACTGGGATTCGTCCCAGACCTGCAGCACTATGAGGTCCCACCAGTCCGTGCTTGTTTCCCGGGCCCAGAATCGCCATTCCACGATATCCACATGACCCATTGCCAACGTGATGTCCTGGGCGCTGGGGCTCGTGGTTTCTGACAGCTCTGTGCTACTCTCCGACTTCAGGCTCTCACGGCGGTGCCGTAGCCTCCTCGCCCGATTTCTCTGCATCTGCCTCAGGGAAAGGTGTATGATAAGCTGCGAGGTGTTGAGAACGGCCACAACTGCAGCGATGGTTGCAGTGGGATCCATGCTCGCAGTGCTGTGGCGTCCGCGCTGTCACTGATCAGAAAAGTGCGCGAACTGATTTCCCGCCGGCGCTTTCAGGGAGGTAGGGAGGTCGGTAGTGACGGACGGATGACGACAGTTACCCAAAAGCACCCTCTACACATTTTTTTACCCAGAAGGCATTGGCGGCTCGACCCATAATTCCAATGGGCAGCGGGGACTGCGGGAACTGTGGGATAGCTGCCCACAGTGCACCGCTTCCAATGTCGACGCTTGCCCCGTTAGTGTGGACTCACAAAGTCGAATTACTGTCCTTAGTGTGGACACACACGTTCGACTTTGCAATATCGATTCCACATATTCGATTTAAGTAAAATCGAACTACTCTCGTAGTGTAGACATACCCTTAGCTGCAGGTGAAATGTAGCGTTATCTGTATTACACACAAAGCTGATGTGATGAAGGCACCACATGCAGTGTGTAATGCCTGGCCTTGTATTGAGTCTAGCTGCTTTTAGTTCAGCATCAAAAACAAACTAATACTTGGCATCCATATTCAATGTTTGGTCTCATTAATGCTCTAAAAAGCATTACCATTGCTTTCTTATCTGCACCCAAGGTGATTCCAGAAATACTTTAAAGTAGATTGAGTTTATCTTTACATTTATCTACAATATTTTCAATGTGATCCTTCCATGTTAGTTTGCTATTAAATGTCACACCCAGGAATGTGTAGCTTTTAACTATACCTATTTGTTCATAAAGTCACAGCTTAAAATCTTTTTAAATTTTCCTTGTAATGAATATCATTCCTTTAGTTTGGGGAATTGAAAATTCAATTCTCCACGTTTCCCCATTCCACACTTTCCCTAATTGCTTCATTAATTCACTTCTCTGTTCTCTGTTTCTGTTTTTAGCCCATATGGCACAATCATCTACAAACAAGGATATGCCTATTTCTGCACTCATCCTTTTGTGAGATCATTTATCGTTACATTGAATAAGGTAGGGGTGATGACACTCACCTGTGGAGTGCCATTTATAATTTTATCTATGCTAGAATATGCTTTCCCTACTCAGACCTGCATAGTTCTTTTACTTAAGAAATCCTTTTCCACCTATATATACTTCCTTCATACCCATGGATGCTATTTTATGCAATAAGCTCTCTCTCTCTATAATGTATCATATGCTTTTTCAATATCTAGGAAAGCTAACATCATATATTTTTCATTTCTCATACCTTTTTGTGCCTATATGGTCAACTGTACTCCTTCCCCTCCTGAACTCACTTTGCACATTGTATATAAGTCTATTTTTGTCTAGACATGGTGTTAATCTTTCAGTCACCAGTCTTTCCATGGCTTTACTCATACATGATGTAAGTGGAACTGGCCTGTATACATCAGGTCTCATTCACAGCTTCCCTGGTTTCCACATTGGGACTACAACCACATGTGTCCACTACCCTGGTAGCTCTGTTGTAAGTTTTGGTAATATTTTCAGACTCCCTTCATCCAGATTTTTTTTTACTTTATCTATAGCTTTTTGAAGTTCCCTCATAGTGAAAGTTTCCTTTAATATCCTATCCTCATCCTCTCAAATCTTCCAACTCTCGTGATTCTTTTAAATATGTTTCCCTTGTACAGATTTCTACACTCTGATTTTCGTCATTACTAACATTGTGGAATATTTCTGCTAGGACTTCCATTTTTTCTTCATTTGAGCTTTTTATCCCTTGGCCTTCTCCAATGAGGCCTGGCATAGAGTTGCTCTTACTCTGTATTCCCTTAATTTTCCCAATCTGCCTACATACCTCTGATATTTTAGTATCTTTATTTATTTTCCCATAACACTTTCTCCAGCTTTCCCCCCCCCGCCCCTTTTTAATAGCCCTTTGGGCAATTGCCTTTTTTCTTTTATATTTCATTAAGTCCTCACTAGCCACAAGTACTCCTGTTCTTTTTGCGGATACAGAATAACACGGCTGCTACTCTGAAACCTGTCACTATTCATTGTATTTTTTTATTTCTTTATATGCCTTGTTCCTTTCTTTAACTGCTTTTTTACATTCCTCATTCTACCATGGTACAGGGTGTGTACCTTTAAGGTGATATGATATTGCAGATATAGCTAATTTTGCTACCATCATGATTCCCTTAATTATATTGCTACTAAACTCCTCAGAGTCATCACTTATACATTATCTGTTAATATTTTCATTACATTTGCTTCTAAAAATTTCCCAGTGTGCTTTTTTCATATCCATATTCAAGTAGGGGGCCTTCCTCCATCCTCAACATTGCCTTTACCATGATAAACTATCGGTACTGGGAAGTGATCACTTCCCCTTCCCTCCTCTTTATAGACTTTCCAGCTGCATTTGCTTGCTATATTACTTGACAGAATTCCAAGGTCTAGACAGGAGAGCTTTCCACTGGCTGCATTATACCTAGTGGGTGTACCATAATTCAGTATTATAAATTATTTTCATCAATGAATTGTTCTAGACATTTATCATTCTTATAATTTTTTCTACTTCCTCACAGTCTGTTATGGCTGTTTAGATCTCCATATATAATATATGGGCCTGTTGCGTCTTCAACTATCTGTGAGATCCTTAATCTCTGGTTTTCCACAGTGGTTGTAAACATTATATATTCTCAAAGATACAGATTTATTCTGCATTGGAATATTGATAATGCTATACACTATATTAAGTTTCTTTGCCTCAATTTCAAGATAATTTATTTTCCTTAATGAACGAATTCCCCCTCCCCTCCCTACTTTTTTGTCTTGCCTATAGATGCTATATCCTAAGTTTATGAAATCTAGTTTTCTTATTAACTGTGTTTCTGGTTTATCAGTGATATCAGGTTTAGTATTCTTATCAAGGATATTTTTCTTTATTTCCTGTACATGTGCTATTAGGCTATGTGCACTCCAACAGTAAATAATTAGTACCATTCTCGTTAGCCTTCATTTAAAGCATTTCCTTCACTTAAAGCATGGAGTCATTCTACTGATAAATAGCTAACGCATAGGTACTTTTCTGCTGCTTTAACCATAATTTTCATTTTATTTTTTCCCTGTGATGTGCAGCTTATTACTTCAGTCATAAATACTATAAATCTCTCTCTCTATACATAATCCATCTTCTTCTTTTTTCCCCTGTATCATTCATTATATCCTTTCATTTATTCTGTTGCGTATCTATCTCTTATTCCTTACCGAGTTTCCTTTCCTCTTCACCTTTTGATCTGAGATGTCTCCTAGTAGCTTTCACATATGATGTTATTTGTAACTTTTGTATCTCTTGCTTGCTTTGCTGCTGTACCACCTCCCTATGCTGCACTGTGCTTTCCTCTACAGTTGCTACACTTTAATTCTGTCCCTTCCACACAACGGTCATAAGAGTGCTCCCCTCCATATTTACTGCATCTATTTGCCACATGCCCAAACCTTTGGCATCTATAGTACCTCACTGGGGGTAGGATATATGGTTCTGTCCAAAAAAATCTGGTATTTTATTGGTACCCTCGCTGGAAGGTTTCTCCTTTGAATGCTTCTAGCACAGCTGTTAATGGCTTTCTTTCCCCTCCTCTTCCTAATTAGCCACTTAGCATATAGTACCTCATCTTCCTCTAGGCCTTGCTTTACTTCATCTTCAATCGTACAACCTCCTTTTATTTCCAGCAGACGCTTCAGCAGATGGCAGCTTACTTTCACTTTTCTTAACAATTTAATCTTTAATAATTTCCCTACTTGTTCCTTGCTTTTACATTCAATTAATAGATCTCCTCCTTGCAGCTTTCTAGCTCTCTCGACATCTCCGGTGCTTTTTTTTTAATCCATTCTGTCACTTTCCAAGGGTTTATAGCCCCTGGCTTCACATCCTGGACTAATGATTTTATTATTATTACATTTAAATGTTTCTCTTTACTCTTTCCTGTCTTTCTACCTGTTTCTTCTTCTAGCTCTGGCACGTCCGCCCTCTTCTTTTTCCTAACCTGTGACCAACGTTCTCCTCTGTTATCTCCACCATCATTTTTTCTAGATTCGTGTCAATATTCTCCATTATATCTTCCATCTCCCCAAAAAGTATAGCTCAGCAAGAGCACTCAGCCAGGCTTCCAGGGCTCTACTAATTCTCCCCCAGCCAGTGCAGCCCCCAGCCAAGCCAGTCCAGCCCTCAGACAGACCAGGTCTTCCTCCTTCTGAGCTGAATGACTCTCTTTTAAGCTTTATCTCCAGCTGCAGCTTGCTCTGGAGGCCTGGAGGGACAGGGCTAGCTGGGCCCAGTATTGTCCTTACTCCTTTTACCCCTTCAAGCCCCAGTGTGGGGTTTGTACACACCGTCATAAGAACACGCCAAGGAATTGGGTTTGTGATTCACAGGAGAACTCCGATCTTGTAGTTGCATTTGTGTTCTTTTCCTGAGAGGGCCTTTTGTATGTCCGGACTAGATCTGAAGAGACGAACTTGTATGTTAAAATGGGCAAGTCAGCTAAGAGCTTTAGAAGAATGCATGTGACCAAATAAATGTTCATTCCTAGTTTCTAGTGCTGAACTTTTATATAGAAAAGAAATGTCATATGGGATATTTTCAGTTCACCAGCAACTAACTGCACAAGAACAAGTTATAACCTGGGCAGTTTTTTATGGAACCTCTTGTGTCATTTATTTTGTATTGTTCATTTGTTTATTTTCCCTTCTTTTCATGCAATAAAATGTGAATGTTATTTAGTAATGCCTTCCTGAGATTAAACTAAATCTCCACATTTATGATCCTATCAATATTCAGTATTGGATGAAGCAATGACTTTTTACACTATTAAAAGGATGTTTTGCTAAAATAAAATAAAACACCAACATGAACATGGACTGGAAAACATTACCCTTCGTAGAAAAGCATTGAATTGTCTCCTAAAATACCTAAGTACTCCTGAGCATACCAGATTGCTGCACTGCGAATGTCACTGATGGAATTCATAGCATTGCCAAGAGCAATACCACTAGTTCTGGGCAAATAATGAAAAATAAATCTGTACAAGTATTTGCTCAAATTTTAAAATGAAATATTTTTTATTAATTGCCTAGAGGTCATATCCCTAGCCACCATCCAGCCCTACAGTTTTTAGATAAAAACCATATTTAAATTATTATTTGCAGTATGATTTCTGTATAGGTGGCACCTACAGATCCCCAATTTCGGATCAGGGCTTCAATGCACCAGGTACTATATCCACATGTCATAATAAACTATACTTGGGCGGCCATTATTTTAACCACTTAGAAATTAGAAGGCCATATGTATTTTTGTTACAAAAATAACAGCCTAATGGCCTGATATAAACCAATATCCTTCCTACCTGACAAGCTGTGACATAAGTGATTGTATTAATTGTGACCTTTTGCTTTCCTGAATTGATTGTCTTTGACTGGGGAGGACACTCAATATTTCTTCCGTCTGTTCTAGACATGCCATGTCATCTCTTAGGACTCTGTCACCTGCTGCAAGATCCCTTGATTGTTTGTGAGAGCCCAAAATAACTTAACAATTCAGTTTGTTTTTCATAAACATAATTAAGCAATAAGGGGGAGGTTTTCTAAGGTTCCAGTGGGAGTTAGGCACTGAAATCCATAGGATTTGCCCTGGGTGCCTTGGAAAATTTCCCCATAAATAAAAGAGCGAATGACATTGGTGATATGTCCATTTAATTTATGTTAGAATTGGCCTTGGTAAGAAGTCCATAAATACCACCTCCAGTACTGTAAAAAAAACAAACAAACACCCAAACTACAGTGAATTATAAGGTCCAAGAACATTTTGCTCAAACTTATTTAAAGACATTGGGGTGGGAGAATCATATTCACCCAGGCTTTATGCCAGCTTCTGCTGCATAAAGCCTGGCAAATGGCCCCCAAGGAGATGGACTGGTACAGGGGCAGAAACTGGCTACAACTCTGCCAGAGGGACAACAGTGAGATAGTTCCACCTCCCTGGACAGTGCCACTCTCATTGTTGTCCCTCTGGCAGAGTTGAGGCCACTTCCTGCCACTGTACCAATCCATCTCCTTTCAGAACACCTTGGGGACCATTTGCCAGGAGTTTCTCCAACAGAAGCTGGCATAAAGCTTGAATGAATATGACCCCCATGTCTTTAAATTAGCCCCAGCAAAATGTTCTTGGACCTTATAGTTAATTGTAATTTGGTTGGTTGTTTTTTCACAGTACTAGAGGTGGCATTTATGGACTTCTTACCAAAGCCAATTCTCACATAAATTACATGCACAGCTTTGGGGGAAATGTGCTATGCAGCAGAAGGATTTCACAGGCACAGGGAAATATAAAGGACACTTCCCTGTGCAAAATCCATTGAGTCTGGCTCATTGGTTTAAGACAGGGAACTGCCTGACTGAGGGGCCAATAGTGCAGGTTTCACTGTGTGTGTGTGTGTGAGAGAGAGAGAGAGCATTAATCCACTGTAGTTAATTGTAATGTTCCCTGTTACAGTAGGAAATATGCAGGCTTGAAACTTTAGTATAATTCAATATATTCTCCAACTAACAAAATAAATCAGTCTTTTTCTGCAGTTTTATGACCACAGAGCTTTTTGCATTTGCAAAGCTCACTTCAGTGCTGAGGTTACAAAACAAGAGTGAACTATTGATTAACTTCTTCATACAGGCACTGAGACAAATTGCAGAGAGCAGGATAAAATGAATTTTACAGTAGAAATACTCATGCTCTTCTAGTAAGTTTCTCATTGCTGAGGCCATCATCTTCAATGAATTCAGCCATGCTTTAAGTTGGAGCTAAAGCAAATGTGTCTGTTGCATACCAGTCCTTTTCAACAACAATCATACTTAAGTCCTAACGAACAAATGGCTTTAGCTGAAAACACTTGGGGAACTTGTCGAAATGTTATACGTTTTTCTTTGCTGTTGCACCTTTTAATTGATTGATTACTGAAAATCGTTTTCAAACATTCACCTTACTTTGCTAAACCATATATCTGGTGTTTGTACACAGCATAACCCCAGCATTCCTAATACAACACCCATGGAAATAATTCATTTAATCCGGGATTTGGTTGAAAGGAGACTCTTCAAACTAAACAATCCATGTTGAAAGTTATATCCCAACTTTGGGCATTGGTGAGTTTAAGATAGGTGGGATTCAGATATTATTTATATTACAGTTGCACCATGAGGTTTCAACCAATAGTAAAAGGTGGTCCCTACTAGTATCCCCATATAACAGAAAGGGGACAGAGTCAGAGAGAGATTAAGTGAATTGCCCAAGATCACACAGGAAATCTGTATCAAAGGAAGGAACTAAATACAGATCTCCTATGTCCCACTCCAATGCCTTAACCAAAAGACCATTTTTATTTTCTGAATGGGACCTGAACTCCAAGGGATCAATTCTCCCCACTTGGAATGGGTAAAATTGCCTTTACACAGAAGATCAACACAAGACTTAAGTACAATTTTGTGGGCTTATATGGTGCATAGGCAATTAGAGCCTCAAATTGTGGGACATTTGCCCACTAGTAGCATATTCTGCATCTGTCACTCTCAATAATAATAATGAAAGTTATCCACACACTCTGAGGGGAGAATAAAAAAAGATAGTTGATTTTCATTCGCACAGCCACTCAGGAGCCAGTCTACCCTGAAATGCTTGGTGAGTATTGATGCGTCCTGTATCAGAAAGGCAATCTATTCACATATCTGGATGTTAGTGGATTTTTTCAGCAGTATGCATAATGATGTGTACATTACAACTGAGATTAGGGTCTGGTACTTGTTTCTCTGTGTTAAAACATTTCCTTTTAATTGATGTTTGTTGGCAATGGTTAGTGATAACATTTTATGACTGAGGTCTGGCGAGGCTTGTTAAATAAGAGATTGGAAAGTGGAGTAAACATTTTTAATTAGTAATTGATGTCTGAGAGCTGCAGCTGCTCCAGTGCGTTTATGCAAAAATAATAGCACTGATAAGTGCATAATAAAAGCACATTGGGTCCAGGACTGTCAGGTGCTTAGTGGACTTCACTGTCAGTGAAGTCAATGAGAGATGAGTATGCACAGCGCCTAAAATGTCAGGGCCATTATAAGGGATACTGAGAACAGAAAATGCCAAACACACTCTGTATGCTGGTCCTACCCGCATGACTAGTGCCCAAGAACCTGGCTGTACAATGTGGGACTTGCATAATGCAGAATTCCAGTGCCCAAATTATTTCTAACTAATATTCTTACCGTGCTTCCTGGGTCAATGCAATGTTTAACTGAATCAAAGAATGGGAAGGGACACTTGGATTTAGCTCATTCATATGTCTGTCACTCTTCCTGTTCCTTTTATAAAGTCCTTTAATTGTTGCTATTTATTAGTGAATATAAAGCTTACGAACAGCATATGCAATGGTAGAGCGGGGCATAATGCAGGTAGGCACAGATCAAGCTTTCCTACATTCAGTGAGTTGGATGGGGACTGATCTGTGTCTCTTTGAGAAAACTTTGACCCACTCAAGTGCAGCAACATCACCTGACATATCTGATGCGGTACAGAGATGCTTCTGGGACAACAGGGAGCTGGAGTATGCAGAATATTCCTGACTTTTCAGCATCACGCTACCTGGAAGCCTAAGGAAGTAGAGAGGTGCCTATATTGCATCAAGGGCTCAGTCCTGGTACAGCAGAGAACTTTACTCCTGGGGGAATTCTGCGCCACTGCACATGTGCAAAATTTATGTCCCCCACAGATTTCTTTGCTTCCCCACAGAAAAATGACATTCGAACAAGGAAGCAAAGGGAAGGCACAAGATCAGTCATGTGACCCTCCCCAGCACTATGTTTCAGGTGCCCTGGGCAGCCAGCAGAGAAGTAAATCACTGTAGGGCAGGGGGCAGGACTGGAGAAGACCCAGCTGGTGGCTTCTACCCTGCACCAGGCTCAGCTGCTAGTCCTAGCTGGGCTGGGGAGGACGGGACTTCCTCTTCCGCTGCACGGCATCTGGGGCCGGGTCAGACACATGCCAAGATTTCTCCCCCAGCTGCAGGAAGCTATGCAAACTTCCTTCCCACCCTGCACTCATCGCTTCTCAGCTGCAGGGCGGGGGGATCCCTGTACAGGGAGCTACTCCCCCATCTGCTCAATCCCCATGCATTCAGACCCCTTCATACCCAGACCCTCTCGCTGAGCCTCACCGCCACCATACACACTCAGAATCCCCCCGATGAGCCGCACTTCCTCTGCATCTGGACCACCCCCATGAGCCACCTGCACCTGGATCCCCATCCCACTGAGACCCAACCAGCCGCACCTGGATCCCCATCCCACTGAGCCCCACTGCCCCAGCATCTGGACCCCCCACTAAGTCCCCCAAACCGAGACCCCCCCCTGCCAAGCTCTATCCCTCACACACCCAGGTCCCCCTGCTGAGCCCAACCACCTTCACCTGGACCCCCCTGCAGAATCCCATTACTGTTGCACCCAGAACCCCCCAAGAAGCCCCTGTGCATCCAGATCCCCCCAAACACACACCCGGATCCCCCACTGAGCCGCCTACACCCAGATTGCCCCACACAGAACCCTCTCAACCTACACCTGGATCCCCCCCACACTAAGCCCCTCCACAGTTGGATCCTGCCTTGCTGAGCCTGCTTGCCCACACCTGGTGCACCTGACACAGAGGGGCAGAGCCTTGGGGTGTTTCTGGGGCAGACCCAGTCCTTGCGTTGCATCAGGGTTGGGTTCAGACTCACCACTGAGTCCATGTCCCACCTCTGTGCAGCCCGGGGCCTGTGGTCCCCAATGCCATGCTGGAGCCTCTGCATTTATTTATTTATTTATTGACAAATAAAATTTGCAGAATTTTAAAATATTGTGTGCAGAATTTTTATTTTTGTGGCACAGAATGCCCTCAGGAGTAACACTTAATTGTGTACATGTCTTTACACAGATGCCTCGTCCTACTGAAGGGGTAGTGGGCTCAGCACTTTGCAGGCTCAAGTCCTGAAAGAGCAGGCAAATGCAATAAATCAGAAAGTTCAGTGGAGGTAAGTATTTATACTGCCTATGACACTGTGCAAATAGAAAGCTGAAGAGCAGGACAATTTTCCCCAATAGTAATACACAGGGACTATCCTCCCACAGGAAACAATGAAAGCCTTATCACATGAAGTTAGGTCAGAGGAGATGTATAGCTGAGTTCTTTTCCATCTTTTTGTATCTACGAGGGGAGCTCTCATCATTGCTGCCTCTAGAATGGAGGATGGGGATCAGGGACATAATTCCCTAGTTAATAATGTGCAGAGCCATCTGTGTTTAGTTCTGGCCATTAACGGTTAGGGTCAACATGTCTCTTCTGTGAGTGCACAGTGGAAGAAGAGAGCACAATGAGCTTCTGGCCTGGCTTGTATGGTCTGCACGAGGGGCCAGGCAGAAGCGCAGCCCCTGAGTCTCGGGAACTCTGGGGGGCTGCCCCCTTTTTGCTACTCCAGAAGTACACAAAACCAGAGGATGAAGCCCCACATCCACTTTGCATGAAGTGGGATCAGTGTACCTAAGGCCATATTCTGCACCCTACGTAGGTACATTCTCCCTGCTAGATGGGTACGTTTTAATTAGCACAATCTGCTCCTAAATATTTAGGAGACATTCTAAAGAGCAAAAATAGTCTTGGCTCATCATGTATTTAGCTCATCATGTATTTAGTTAACAAACATCTTCAGGCACTTCACAGGAAAACAACCTGCTCTTGCTTTATTCTGTGTGTGCTTGTTTGAATAGGAATTAATGTAATTAATTCTGGATTTAAAAATATCAACATGTGGAAGTAGCTGCATACCCTCTAAACAAAAGTCTCTGTCAGAACACAGGCATTACAGGTTGTCTAGATAGTTTATTTTCATTAGGCAAATGAGAAATATTAAGTATGACAAATTTCCTTCTCTATCTTCGTGGGTCCTGCGCTTATTGGCGGATTTTCTTGCCTCAGAGATTCACCATGTGGGTTGGGGAACAGCTCAGAGATCTTCCCCTCTGGTAGAACCCACAGTCCAGGTCAATTGGGAGGTTTGGGGTGAACCCGGTCCCACCCTTTGCTTCAGGTTCCAGCCCAGGGCCCTGTGGACTGCAGCTGTCTAGAGTGCCTCCTGGAACAGCTGCACAACAGCTACAATTCCCTGGGCTACTTCCCCATGGCCTCCTCCCAACACCTTCTTTATCCTCACCACAGGACCTTCTTCTTGGTGTCTGTTAATGCTTATACTCCTCAGTCCTCCAGCAGCACGTCCTCTCACTCCCAGCTCCTTACACCCACACCACAAGCTGAAGTAAGCTCCTTTTTAAAACCCAGGTGCCCTGATTAGTCTGCCTTAATTGATTCTAGCAGCTTCTTGATTGGCTGCAGGTGTTCTAATCAGCCTGTCTGCCTTAATTGTTTCCAGAAAGTTCCTGATTGTTCTGGAACCTTCCCTGTTACCTTACCCAGGGAAAAGAGACCTACTTAATCTGGGGCTAATATATCTGCCTTCTATCACTCTCCTGTAGCCATCTGGCCTGACCCTGTCACATAAGGAACTAGCAATAAATGGGAAATTTAAAGCTGCAAAATTCAGTACTAACTAATTCTCCTGGTTCATTGTTTTGGGAAAGATGATTTTTCTTGAAGGTAACATGCATACATTACAGCCACATCCTCTGGTGGTGCAAATCAGTGTAGCTCTGTTGACTTCAATGGAGCCATGCCAGTTTATAGTAACTGAGGTCTGGACACTACATATTATAATGCTTACATATAGACATCAAAGGATTTATTGGGACACTGCAAGTAACAACTCCAGCGCACACAGGCAGGAATTAACTTTTTCATAGCACTACCCCCTCTCCCACAATCAAGACAACATAATATCAATCAAAGTAACTTGACACTAAAATAAAGATACAGCACCATCTATTGGTCTCATGGGTGTTCACTGACCAAGACTAAACACAGAACCAGTGGAACAGTTTACTCTTTCAACTCCCCATTACTCACCAGGTGAGCGACACTGGACTTTATCTTGGTTATCTGGAGATGTCAGCAAACCTCATGTAATAACCTTCCCCTGATCGTTACAGATGTGGGTTGGTGGGCCAAAATGCAATTCTACATGTTTCATCAATGAATCTATAACTGTCTCAGCAATTTTATCCTTCAATGACTGCAGCACCACATACTTCAAGAAGGTGTCATATGCTACCTACAAATACTGAGTTTCAACTGGTGTTTCTGATAGTGGGCCTATTCAACTCAACCTATATGAACTCCCAGGTCTTACTAGGTTGGGGCATTTCCCCTAAAGGAGTTCTGGATCTCCTTGATGGTGCTTTCCTTTATTTTCAGGAAAGACAGGAAGATACCCAGTCCATAATGTCTGTAGCCATGCCCAGCCAAAAAACATACTGTTCTCTGTAAGCTTGCTGGCAAGACAATCTTGCAACAACCATCATGCACCAGTAAGTTGGTAGCCAGATCAATACATTCAACCTCCCCCATCTGGGTCTCCTTCAGTAGACCTGTTGGTGCACTACAGGGAACTCAGGTCCTTAGACTGTTCTTCCCAGATGTTGTCCCAAGACCAGTCTGAGTCTATTCTCAGTGCCCTCCCCCAGTGAAGGAGCATCCCCAACCATGTTTTGCTTTCCAGGTTTATGAAGAAATGTGAATGTATATTGGACAGTTTGTGAATCCATCTCCACAGGCATCCTTCTGGGTTGGGTTTCATAGCAAGCCACTGCAGGGGACTGTGGTCTGTGTATACTATGCATTCCACAACACAGCAAATATGGACAATAGGCCCTCCATATAATCAGACACTCCAGTGCTGTAGCCAAATACTTGGTTTCCCTCACTTAATTTGCAATTTCCAAAAGTCATCAATGTGCACCAACTGAGCTCATCAATTTGTTCAAGGACAAATCCAATAGCAATTAATAGACAGGATGGGTCTGGGACCTTGAGTTCAGCATAGTTTAGAAGTCCAAGCCAGACACAAATGTGTCTGGCACAAGATGCCAAGAAAAAGGAAAAATATGTGTGCATCCAGTTGCAATACTTGCCTATAGAAATAAAAGGATTTGTTGGGATATTGCAAGTACCAATGCCAGCACATACAGACAGGACTTGTCTTGGTTTTGAATAGCTAGGATGAAGTTAACAACATAGCAAGGCAAGACAACTTAACGCTAAGATAAAGATACAGCACCACATATTGGAGGTGCTGTCTGCACTGATCATTACAATATCCAAGACACACCAACGAGCACTACAGGTGTTTGCAGTGTGCTTCACGAGCAGTCATTTCCCATCCAAATGGTTCTATGAGCAGTCCACAAACTTCAGCTGCAGAGGGGGAAAAACTGTATTTAATGGCTCACACCAATAGTAATGAGACCATCAAGATATGACATGTCAAGAATATCACTTGATCACTCACGTAAAAATGTTCTGGCATTAAGCAGTACAAGCTATGGCACAGACTTTTGTCCTTCCTAAGAAGAGGATTTCAGTGCCTGGTACCTGAATGTAAAACAGCATTTTTTGAACCTGCCATTATCAAAAACAATTGGCTTAACAAGAAAGATTAAGAGAACTAAATAGGTGGAGATAAGCTTAGTGACCTGACAACCTTTACAAATATCGGAAGGATGTAAATACCAGTGTGGAGGGAAATATTTAGCCTGATGTAAGAGTATAGAACCAGAAAAACTGTATGAAATTTAGAGAAGGAAAAAGAAGGGCAAATAGCTAGAAAATCATTCTAACAATAAGGCTTATACGATGAAGGAATAGCCTAGGAAATCAGTGGAAGTCCCATCCTTGGATACATTTAAAACCCAGGCATGGCAGAGTTAAAGGTCCCTTTGTGTTACCCCAGCACTGGAAAATATAATATAAAAGAAAAAACTGCACTGGTGGGTAGTGTGACTTCCTATGTCTAATTACTATAATTTGGTGATTCTGAAGTACAGGTCATTATACAGCTATTATGGCCCAACCATTAGAGCTTTGTAAAATGTTTCCAACTTTTTTCCCCATTGAAACTTCCCTTTGTTGGCAGAGAATTTTTTCTCAGGTTTTTAAAAATGTTTTGTGATTTTTTAAAAATCAAGTGTCAGTTTATGTCATTTATAGTTTTCCATTTTCACAATAAGAAATATGCTAAAATGACATTTTGATTTTTTGTAAAAATGCCACCAGGTGATTAAACTGACCAAAAAAACAAACAAACACCCAATTAAAGATAGAAAGTGATAAATGATAGGTGGAATTTGGGCACTTGACTTCGACTCTTCTGAAAATCCCAGTGTAAAGGAGCTGGCTGGACTTTGCACTCCCTTGTGGCCAGGGTGCCTCTGCTCTGCCCTGCCCTCTGTGCCTGTTCCCTTCCTGGTCCTTTTCTGTACAGAAACTCCACATGCTTGCTTGTGCAGTTGTCACCCTTATAGGGGTCCGGGTTTATTCAGACAATAACTCAGAAAACAAAACCCAGAGTCCCCCAAATCTGCTCCAAAGCATGGCTCTTACTTAAGAAGCTGCATGTGGCTTGCAGCTGTCTTGCTCAGAACCGACTCCTCAGTTCTCCAGACAACTGCTCCAGCTCTTATAAGGAACCAGCTGCTTGCTGTTCCCGCCCCGCATCACGTGTCTCTGGCTAGCTCAGTTAGCAAGCCTGCTTCAGGTCTCTTGCAGGCAGCTCCCTCACTCACTCTTCCTCTGTCTCACCCAGCCTTAGGGCTAGTCTACACTACCTGCCCGGATCGGCGTGTAGAAATCGATCTCTCGGGGATTGATTTATCGTGTCTCATCTAGACGGATAAATTGATCCCCGAATCAATGCGCGTACTCCCACCTTGCCAGGAGGAGTAAGCGCTGTCGACGGGGGAGCTGCGGCGGTCGATTTGCCACCGTCCTCACAGCGGGGTAAGTCGAATAGGATACGTCGAATAGCGTAGCTGAATGTGCGTATCTTAAATCGATCCCACCCCCAGTGTAGACCTAGCCTAAGTGATATGCTAAAGCCCAATTTAATAATGTCTTTGTCCATATTACGTGTTGTGATGTCAAATGAAAACATCAAGATAACATTAACATAAAAATTAGGCTTCTTTGCCTAAGGAAAGAACAGGGAGACGGGCCAAAATACTTCAGGCAGCGCTTCTGTACAAATGGATGAAAAAGGATTGCACTTAAAAAAAATCCTCCCCACCTGAAGTTGTAACTGTAGTTATTCAGGAAAAGTGAAGTAGGAAGAATGACTCTGGTTGTTTTGTTTAGCTGATAATATATAGCATGCCACCGAACAGGGACATTTATAAAAATCATCATGCAATGAATTAGAAAAAAGCTCAGAAACAGTGTGTAATATATTTCATATTCCTTTTGCTGTAGGCTTTCTGTTCCAATCGAGTAGCTTAAAGCTGCGCCTGCTGTGACTGGCATTTATCACTCATGAATTTTCTAGTTAATTTTGAGGGAGACAGAGTGGTGTGACTAGTGTGCAAATGTTCACTAAAAGATTTCCTGCTCGATTGCTGGACTATCATTGCTCCAGCTGTTTGCAGAGCCTTTCATCTTTGGAGAATGATTTACACACACTTAAGCATCACTAATAGTATAACGGGGGTAAGTCTATGTGCACATAAATGTGTGCATGCATGCAGAAAAATATAGATAAATATATACGTGTGTAGACACACACACACACACACCACATCCCCAAAAACCTCCATTAAAAGAAGATTAAGGCTGCAAGTCAAGCACTCGAAAGTTAGGAAATGCCCGAATGAAGGTCGCCCACGCAACTTTAATTCAGCCCCCTTGTGTGTATGCATTATGATACACTATAATTATGTGAACTCCTTCGATTTTTTTCCACAGGACTCCTTACTTCATTCAGTGCACTCAATGGACAGTGCTCACGGAATGGGTAGCTTACTCAGTCTTTCTTTTCATTCTCCCATTCTGTGTGTGACCTCATGCATTATTTATTGCATGCCATCCAAGCCCTGCACTAATTACAGAATGATTAATTTCCTCGTGGGCTTTTCAGTGGTGTTCTCCTCATAGTTTCTCAGATCATTGCAAACATTACTGAATTTCTCTTCACAGCACCACGATGAGGTGAGGTAATGTGCTAGCATTAATCTCCATTTTACACATGGGGAGCAGATGCAGAGAAATTAAAGCCAAAGTTGTCAAGTGTCAACTAATTTTGGGTGC
Organism: Terrapene triunguis; assembly: GCF_002925995.2. Classification (NCBI taxonomy): domain Eukaryota; kingdom Metazoa; phylum Chordata; order Testudines; family Emydidae; genus Terrapene; species Terrapene triunguis. Next base: position 17,567,421 of record NW_020664446.1, read on the forward strand.
CACATGTGAGATAATTTATATAGCATTTCATAGCACAATTCCCATTGATCTCAACTGCAGTTGGGAATGCTCAGCACTTCTGCAAATCAAACCCCTGGTGTCTCAAGTTAGAACACAGTGTCCATCTGTGAGAATTTTGGTTTACATGATTTGTCCAGCATCTCACAGAAACTCTGTGGCAGAAGCAGGGATAAAAGATATTTCTTCAGAGCAGCATTAAACTGCTTTAACCATAGGATCATCTTTATCTCCCTGCAGCTCCCTGCCTCATTCACCCAACACATGCCAATGAGGCAGGTATCTTGAAGACAATAGCTTCACTCACTACACAATCCTCATTTATTCCCAGAGCACAGTCCATCCTGAGCAGTGAATGAGACAGTGATGCTGGGGGGTGTGGGGGGTGAAAGTGATTATGTAATTAAAGCTATCAGAATACTTACACATTAGGAGACTTCTCTGTTTTTGCACTCTTGGAATAAGACAGACTGTCTGAATGTATTTAAAATAAGAAATGCAATGCTAGCTGAATTCTGGGAACTATGATTAGAAAAACCTTAAGAGGTTTAGCAATTTAATGAAACTAACAATGAAAAAATCTTCACTGTTCCAAGATTTATTTAAATCTTTTTATGCAATATCTGTTATGGAAAGTTACTCTGAATACAGAAACGCCCTGTTCTTCCAACCGCATTCAATAGGTTATGTTTTATGGCATGAAAAAGTAGACCAAACAAAATCAGTCTCATAATATTTTTTTGAAACCCGAAACTGTTTTTTTTATTAAAAACCCAAAACTTGGCCTGAGTTCTCCAAAGTTCAACAAGCACACACCAGACCCAATCTAAAGTTTCAGGTGGAAGCCATGCAAATTCAGCGCATTCACATATTTTTACTCAAAAATAGATACTATTTCTTTTTCAGTAACACTTAATAGCACCAATTAGTAACTATGATCACATTGTGCCAGGCACCACACTGAACTGACATGTAGTAAAAAGACAGTCCATGCCCTGAAGAGCTGTGGTGGGTCAGGGTCCCCATCAGTCCCCACCAAGAACATAAGAACATAAGAACGGCCATTCTGGGTCAGACCAAAGGTCCATCTAGCTCTGTATCCTGTCTTCCAACAGTGGTCAATGCCAGGTGCTTCAGAGGCAATGAACAGAACGGGTAACGATCAAGTGATCCAGCTCCCCACCAGACCACAATTCAGGCTGCTTACACACTCCTTGCCCTGCTTGTGAATACAACAGATTCTCCAAACAAAAATGTTCATTTCCCTCTCCCGCCCTGGGGCAGCGGGAGAATAAGAGTAAACAAGAAAGACAAAAGTGCTCAGTCTCTGCCACCCCTTCAGAGTTTGGCTTATCTGCAGGCTCTAGTGGCCCTGTTCAGAGTAGGGTCTGTCTCCAGACCCTCCTTTTGGTAACTCCTGCTTTATATCTGGTCCATACAGCTCAGGGACAGCAGAGTCTACAACTGTCTACTGCTTTGTTGATCTATCCCTGTAGCCAGCTGTCATCAAGTCATAGCAGTCTTCCCCTAGTCACCACCCCATCCTGTGAGGGGCTTTCCCTTTTTAAGCTTCCTCCCTCCAGGTAGAGAACTCCATACAGATGTGTCTGGTTAGTGCTGGCTAAACCCACAAGAGCTTGTTAGCCATCTCTCTGCTGAGTGAGGGTGGCCCCCTCACAAAGCTTGCAGCCTTTGTTAATGCAAAGATGTAACCGATGGATGAAACAACCAATGGGTAAGGGTGGAATTGAGTGAGACTGAGACATCATGAACATGATTTTGCATAGACTAAAGGTGTGTGCATTATGGCCTATCAACTGCCTAGTCATTATCGACAGGCAATATTCTGTATGTAGCAAGACAAAAGTTAGTCTGAAACAGGGATCTGAATTTGGTAATTCTAGCTAAATTTTACTTCAAGTTTTGTGGATCTGTTCACATACTAAAGTTTAATAAAATTCAGAGATTGCAAATCCATGCAAATCAAAACAGGACTTCCATGAACCCTTACAAATTGAAGCTATAGGGCTTTATACAGATCAGTTCATAATCCCCTTAGTTGAGGAATGTGTCTCAAGTAGGCAGAGGTCTCTGCTTTTTTTGTCTAATGAGCAACTGAAGACAATTCTCATTCCCTGTGCCGGCCTCAAGTGACTCTTGGTCTCAGTAGGGGGCGAGGGCAGTTATCACCTCTGAAAATGAAGCACCTAAGTAAGTGGCCTAACTTTGGACACTGACATTTGAAAATTTTGGCATAATGACTTGTCCAAGGACAAACAAGAAGTTCATGGCAGGGTCGGGAACTGAACGCAGATCTCTTAACTCATAGTCCTTTGCTAAAGGGTACATTACACTAGTGTAATTTCCAGTGTGGGTAGATTGTGTACACTAACTTTGATCAAGCTAGCATAATAAAAATAGAACAATAGCCACAGTGGCATGAGCAGCGGGGTGGGCTAAATGCCCCGAGTATAACCCAGTGTGGGATAATAGATACTTTTTTTTTTTTTTTAAACTGGAAGGGACCTTGAAAGGTCATTGAGTCCAGCCCCTGCCTTTACTAGCAGGACCAAGTACTGATTTTGCCCTAGATCCCTAAGTGGTCCCCTCAAGGATTGAACTCACAACTCTGGGTTCAGCAGGCCAATGCTCAAACCACTGAACTATCCCGACAGCTAGCTCACAGTGCTGCAGATACACTTCTATTTTTAGCACACTAGCATGATCAGAGCTAGTGTGGGTATGTCTTCCTGAAATTAGAGCTCCAACTCCAGTGTAGAAATACCCTTACTGACAAGAAAATCCTTCTTCCCCTCTTGAAATGAAAATTTTCAAATCTTTAAAAGGTTCAAACAATTTTTTCCCCAAAGGTGAAGGTCAGATTTCATTTTATTCAAACCTTTTCAGCCACCTTAACTCTTGTCCACTTTACTACCCCTTCCACTTCCACCTCTTTCTGTTGCCAGAACTCCCCACTATTGCTGGGCCAAACTGGCTTTCTGCTGTTGATGCCCACCAATATTGATTGCTAAATTATCTCCCTCTTTGCTATCACCCCTCAGCTTCTATCCGCTTCCACACTGCCTCCTTCCACACTGAGGGTCTGGATAAACTATGAGTCAATTATCTAAATCCTCACTGCGTTCCTCACTACAGTTTTTAAAGGACAAGTGTTTAAATCCAGCCCTGCCTCTTTCTTCAATTAATTTTCATTTTTAGCGATGAGGAAGAGTAATGCCAGGTTTTATGCTAATCCGCATCAAGAGCTAATTTGAGCCTGTCAATATAACAACACAGGTTGAAATAGATATACCCCCGAGAAACACTTTGCCTGTTTATGTACTAGAGACAGGAGATGACAAATAATAATGAAATGTGCATTGCTGTCAACAGCAGTCGCAGAGGATCGCAGGATAATTGTTTCCTTCCTAGGCCGGATGGAAAGCATTTTGTTTTTGTCAAATAAAGTAACAGATTCTAAGTGGCAGCTTGATGAAGATGACAATCTGATATTTGCAGAATGAGATTTACTTTGGGTGGCAACCTGGGCAAATAAACACTGCAAGGAATTATTCATAATTAGTAGCAGGTTTTCTAGGGAAATTGGGGTCGGAAGCTCAGTGTTTTCAGCCTCCCTGACTGGAATATTTAATAACTGGAACTCAATGGATTAAGGCCGTACTGGCAAAAGAAGTGTACAAATATGCCTGTTTTAGAACCAAAAGTTTTAATTCCATTACATTCCAAGGACGGGTATATGACTATACACTTTTCTGATAGCCTGGCATGATCACAATGCCATGCAGTAGGTCTGAGTTAGCAAGATTGAAGAGAAGTAAATGACAAGAAAGCTCCTACTTCAGTACTTCTACCCTGAAGTACAATGATGGCCATTTAAAGTGGGAGTGACTCATGAGAAATGTTGTGAGTCAACTAGCTGTAAAGACAAACGCTATAATATTTGGCTGGATCGATAGTTGTAAAGAAGGATCTCTTTGCAATTAAAAAGCAGCTTGTGCATTATTAGAAATGGGTGATGCCCTCCTCCTATGGAATTGTGGTATAGTAAAATATGGACTGTCCTTGTAATGCAAAAGCTTTCACACCAAGTACATATGCAACAGAAGTGGCAAAAAGAGGATAGGTATTTGGAAATGTGGTCGGTCATCCTTTCTAGCATACTAGTATACTCAGAGGAGGAGGAGGAGGGGTCCCCAGCCAGCAAGCCAGAATACTTAGTCAGGGACTTTGACTATTAAGCTCCCCCTGAATAACTAATTCATGATGTAGGATGCAAATGTTTTATTGTAATTTTGCTGTAATAAAAAGTTTTTTAAATAACCCAACAAACTCCTCAGCATAGGATCTTTATCACCTGCATTATAAGATAATTAGTTTCTGTGGAGAAGCCACTAAAAAACAAACAAAGGATTGTTTGTTGTTGTTTTAGTTGTTAAATGACAGTGCAGGGGTACCAGGCAGTGATATGAGAATGGTTATTCAAACAAGCACAAAGTGATATAGTGAAACTGGGCATTCATTTGTCTCAGGCATTATCCTTCTCTGTAGTTAAATGTGTGTGTTGTTGGATTCTGCCCATATAGGGGCTAAGCATTTGTCTGTAAGCCAGAAAGAGAAAAGATGTTCAGACAAGTGGTAGTGATATGTGCTGGTACCACAGAATTAAAATAATCACTTTGCTTTAGAATGAAAGCCCATCATCATTAGAAAAAGCCTAACTGCATAGAAAATGGACCATAGAAATATGCCATTTTGTGAGCAGCACTCATATAACATTTTAGAAATCCTACAAGGCTTTAATACAAGGTTGGATTTGGCATTTGCTGTATAGTTTAAGAAGTGTGAAGGCCCCTGCAGGATACCTAATCTGATCCAGTCTGGCGTAATCCTATTTGAAAAGCATATTTTGCTGCACAGCTAATAGGAAAATAATAAACACAACAGTTAGATATTTAAATAAACCCACCTGCCATAGCCAAGGCATATTTTTAAAGGAAATCTTCAAATGCAATTAAGAATTAAAATAACTTGAAGCAAGTGACAACTTTACAGAGCCAAATGGCTGAGGGGGACCAGTCAAGTCTATGACTATGTAAGCCAATGTGCCACGAAAGTTAAGGAACTATAGATGTTTGATATTGAGTAGGGAACTGAAGAGAGCAAGTGGGCGATATACTGAAAATCTGCTCACCCAGGTGATGCAAGTTCAACAAACTTTCAAAAATGTAAAAGTTCACATTCCCTGATCACTACACTGGGAGGTGTGAAGCTAGAACTGTGGATAGGCTAGAGTCAGAGAAGGGCTACTGCCAGTCAGGGATGGTTAGAACCTAGTTGGTAATCTAGTCTGTCTCCCTGCTCCAGAGTGGATTGCTCCTTGCAGGCTGTATATTTTCCAGAGTTTCATCCAGACCATTTTTAAATGGAAACAGAGTTAGAGTAAGAGACTTGTGTTCCACTAAAACCACCTCACCCGTGAACAGCTCCATTTGTGTAGATCCTGTGAACAAAGAGAGGAAGGTCACCATCAGGCACTGAATCTGCCAGACTAAATGAGCCTCCCTGAGGTAGAGAGTAATAGTCCCTAGAGAATAAGCCAGCAAAAGTTCTAGTTGAATATTTTAAAAGCCTATTTGTAGGTGTCATCCCACAATTTCCAGGAAATGAAAGGCAGAGTAAAGGTTCAAATACAGTCATTAATTCATCCCACTGGGCCTATGATCACCCTTGGTTTTCTGTCTTCCCAGTACGGTATCATATTGTCTATATTGCCCAAGGAAAATGTTCTAGACATATTTATGAATTTCCTGGTTTCTGAGCACGTAAACCCAGAGAGACAGCAATAACACTGTGTGTGTGGATTGTCTTGGGGTACTTTTACATTGCACACACCTTACAATGATGTGTAGAACACATACCCAGCATGCCCTCTTAGTTAGCATGGGTATAATTAGCAGTGTAGATGGTGAGGCACTGCTTAGGCAAGTAAACGTGCCAGAACCCTTAGGGTATGTACATTACATAGCTCTCTACATGCCCTAGCCGTGCCTCTCACATCTACACTGCTGTTTTTAGCAGCGTACTGTCCTGCTGCCACCCCATTTGCTGGAGTCTTTCCCCGTCACAGTGAAACCTTTTCCTCCTGCCTCTCCATGCCAGAGCCTTCCACTGATGCATGCACTACAGTGTGGATGCAGCCTGCTTTTCACTGTGGCGTATAGCTACACATATCCTACATGCCACTGCCAGTAGTGTGCAGTGTAGATGTAGCCTTTGCTTTATTCATGCTATTATTTATCTGCGAGCCCAAAATATCTCCTCTGAAGAGCGACGTGTGCACAGCTGGGAGGTCAGAGAGGTGAATGTTGCTGCAGTTGAGGCAGGATACCATGAGGGCCTGAACAGAAGATGTAGCTCTGAGTTACACCAGGGATGAATTTGGTCCATTATATGTTGCAGCTATAAAGCAACTAGTGGACTCTTTTGCTGTCAATTCTATCTAGTAAATCAGTTAATAAATAATTATAATTGCATTTCTGAATCTGCCATTGGTATACACTAAAAATCAAGAATATACTTTCCAGTCCTATACATAAAATATTGGGCCAGATTCTCTTCCCCTGGTCTTGCCACTTTGTGCCATTCAAGCGCTAGTTGCATATAGCCTTACTCATGTGAGTAAAGACTGTCCCTGGCATTTGTTTTACATTAATGTAACTCCAATGGAATTACTCCCGATTTGCATCAGTGTAAGTGAGGACCAAAGCCTGTTTAGGCTATTATTCTATAAATTCACACGAGAAGAAAATTAGGCATATATTGTAGTCTTTGCAGGTTATTAGCCTAATTGAAAATGTTGGAGCAAGATCTGCAGCAAACCAGAGCATCACAGCAATGGGGGATGAAATGTGCATGCTGTAACAGTTGAATCTGAGCCATATTTTACCATCAATCTTTGCAGAAACGGCACACTGATATAAATGAGAGCAGTGGAGAAGCGGACTCTAGATTTTGGAGAGCTTGGAATTCAATGAACCAGGCACTAAGACAGTGAAAAATGGTATCATCTGAAAGTAGACAAGCAAATTTGAAACACAAGATCCTTTCACAACAGGAGTTGAGGATTATTTAATCTGCGAGTGACTGGGAAAAGGTTGCCCACAGGATGTTTCTAATTTGTTATGGAAATTGGTGAAAAGTAGGTTTGTTTTAATTGTTTTAAACTCTAAAAACACCTTGAATATTGTAAACACATTTTCCTATTCCAAAATGAAAATGTAACTTACACTGTTTATTTTCTGTTCTTTCTCTCTGCCTTCATTCTAATTTTTTTTCTTTCTATGCTTGCTGATTTTTGACTCTGTCTTTTTTAGGAGTCTAATTTTCTCCCGCAGGCAAATTTTGGTTTTATGTAAATTTTCTGTTATTTTATCTTCTCCTTTTCATTATCTTTCAAATACATTTGATTTCTTTTGTGATTTTCCTCTCTTTAGTTTATTTTTTTCCATCGAGTATTTTCTCTCACTTATTTAATGTGACTTTATGGTCATTTTTAGTCCTTCATTCTAGTTTCCGTCCCTTTTTCCTCTCCATTCTCTATTAAATCTTTTCCCTTCCTCCCTTGAACATGCCAATTTTTCCTCTTTCACCTTCCACCTCTCCTTTATCACTCTAACTCCTTTTCCTCTATCATCTCTATCTTTCTTTTGCTTTTCTCTGTCAATCCTGACCTCTTTTCCCTCAAGCTTTCTCCTTACATTCCCTTGTTCCTTCTTTGATTTTCATTTACCTCTTCACCCTCAGAAAAATACAGTAGTTATTGAGGATATTAACAGATTGGGGGAAATGTATTGCTTTCACCTCATTAGCTTTATACATGACAAATTTCATTCCAATATAATGTATTTTACAATTAGGGATAAATCCTGGAATTTATGAAATGAAATGGCTGCTGTAAAACTGACCAGCTGAATGAAGAGAGGGCAATTTATTTACATAAAAATTAGCAATGGGCTCACACCATGAGAAATTCAGAACGGGGATGTTGGTTCAGTCCATGATAAAGGTATTGCAAGAATCCAGATCCAAGGTTGGATTTCAGACAGCCCCAAAAGCTAGGGGATTGGTTTGGGACAATCTCAAATCAAACTGATCATTTAAAAAGAAAATCACATATCAAATCCTGATCTGGTTCCAATAAAGCCAATGGAAACTTGGCCTCTGATTTCAGAAGAAGCAGGATTGGGCCTTTTTATGAAGCTCCTTATCTATATCCCCAAATGACACTGGTTCCTCTTTATGCATTGTGTTGGGCGGCTTGACATCGATCATGAGAACATTAATCCCACAGCTCAAGCAAACTGAAACCTAGCCAGATATTTTCAGGGGCTCTCTGACAGCCTCTGTCCTCTGCAGGGTTCCGGAAGGTTCCCACCCACTACTGCTGGTATGATGTACCTATCTCCTAACTCCCAAATCAGCTGCCGATACAAAAACCTCACTCTGTCCCTAGCCAGTGCTGTGCGTGTACCACATTCTTTAAAGATTACAGAAAAATCAGTGAAAAGAAGGCAGGCAGCCATTCAAGCTAAATAATGAATAAGGCTATGGGTCAGATTTTCCCCTCCTGTGATAAAACCCGTGGGAGGGGACTTGGGGAAGAGATCTCCCTCAGGATCGCCTCACATAGTCCCTTCCCTATCATTTAATCAGAGGTATTTGCTCCTCCCCCGCCCAAATGAGTTGTGAACGGATCCCCAGCTTTGGATGAATCAGTGAGATCCCAGGGGATTCACAGGAGATGAGGGCCATCTTCACAGTGGTGCTGTGCCTTTGGCTGCCATGACTGCCAGCAATCCCTGGCAGCATGGTTCCAATGTTGGTGTGCTACCATGGACACATTCTGGCAGCCTGCTGTGGGGACTCTCCTTAAAGGGAAATGCCCACTGCAAAGTGTGCTACTTGGGAAAGATCTCAGGCCACATTACCTTTTCCCAGGAAGATCCACAGGGCTAGAAGGAAAATGACATTCATCCTTATCCCCGGCCCTGCTCCCACCCAAGAAAGCATCACTCACTCTCCTTACAGGGATCCTACCCCCATAGGCACAGTGTTTGGGGTCCTGGGAATGGGATCCTGTTGTGAAAGCAGCTGGTTCCCTTCTCTTCCATATGGGAAGGGTGCCACTCACATGTGGTTAGGAATTAGGTTCACAGATGTGAATCAAGCACTATAGACAGGAACTCTGCATTGATTTGTTATACATCAGGGAGCTAAATAACAGGGTAAGTACGGTAGGTATGTTGAGAAGTGAGTTTTTGAAAGTCCCACCACAGTGTCAGTTTCACCATTCGGCATAAGGGACTGTTGTCTGTCTTAGAAGGGGTTGCCATCTGAAAGATACAGAATATTCCTTCCCATTAGGATGCTCAATATCATGGGACTGATAAGGAGACAGATACAAACTTGCTTTACTGTGCATTGAATTTGTTTTTCAGTCTTTCTGTTGCCAGCTCTTAAATTAACTGAAAACGCTTTTAAATGTCACATTTTGGGATTTATCTTAAAACAACTTGGAAACTGAAGTTTTCAGTTGTTCCATATAGGAACTGAATGTTCTCAGTCCTAAGCAGTCTCATGACAGTGTCAAATTAGCAGCTTTCTGTTTAACTGTTATTGTATGGCAGACCCTTTAAAAAACCTTGTCAATAATTGCTTTTTTTCCTCATTAGCTGTAGAATATCTTTTATATTACACTGTGTTTTTTCTTTAACATTTACACTCCTATGCTACTATCCATCTGAGGATCTCAGCAGAGTTTATATACTATCTAGGAAAGAATTAAGACCGTGGTAACATAGTTAAGTGTTATCACATAAGAACTGCCATTCTGGATCAGACCAATGGCCCATCTAGCCCAGTGTCCTGTGTCCAACAATGGACAGTAACAGAGATTCAGACAAGTGTACAGAATAGGGCAGTTGGAGTGATCCACCCCTGTCTTCTTCACCTGACTTCTGGCAGTCAGAGGCTTAGAGCTCACCCTGAGCATGGGGTTGCATCCCTGATTATCTTGGCTAATAGCCATTGATGGCCCTATCTTCGAGAAACGTATCTATTTTTTTTTAACCCAGTTATACCTTTGGCCTTCACAACATCCCATGGCAATGAATTCCACAGGTTAATTCTGCAATGTGTGAAAAGCCCCTCCCCTTCTTTTTATTAAATCTGCTGTCCATTAATTTTCTTGGCTATTGTGGAAAAGGGTAAATAATACTCCTCTTTTCATTTTTCCACACCATTCATGATTTTATAGATCTGCATCATATCCCCCCTTAGTCATCTCTTTTCTAAGCTGAACAGCCTTAATCTTTTTAGTTTCTACTTCTATAGAAGCTGTTCCACACCCTTGATCATCTTTGTTGCCCTTCTAAGAACATTTTCCAGTCCCACTATATCTGTTTTGAAATGGGGCAACCAGACTGGCCATAGTATTCAAGGTATGGAAGCACCATTTATGATCCATGGCATTATGGTATTTTCTTTCGATCTCTTTCCTAATAGTTCCTAACATTCTGTAAGTTTTTTTGCCTGCTGTTGCGCACTGAGCTGAAGTTTTCAGAGAACTAGCGACATTATCTAGAGTCCATTATCTATTGGAGACCATTTTACAAAGAGAAAAAAAGAGACAAAGAGAGGACCAACTTGCCAAGGGTCATACAGCAAGTCAGTGGCAGTACCAGGGGGGGAAAAAATCTAATCTCATAAGAGATAAAACTCACCTCAGCAGGACTCTGATACTGACAACATTCTGTTAAAATTACAAATCTGCAGCAAAATCACTCATGCCATTCAGCTTTCTTGAAAGATGCCACTAATGGTATGCCTCACTGAAAGCCGACAGCTGCCCTTTCAGGCTGACCTTTGTGTTCAGCAAATTCTCCCCAGTTTGGACTGTAACATGTCAACAGTTCCAGTTACCGACAGGAAGGTGTATTGAGGTAAATATTCTAGCCCAGCAAATTAATAAGAGTTAGGAAAACTGTAAATATGAGGGCTGCTTAGTAATGGGAAACACCAAACCTCTAAGGTGCTAGTAGCGAGCCAGGTGTACTGTGACTCAGAAGCAAGAATGGCAGGTGCTTCAGCAGTTAGACCTTGTAGGCACTAGCCCTAGTGGGTCCCAGTAAACACCTCAGACACATGGATAAGGTTGCCAACTTTGGTTGGATGAATTCCTGGAGGTTTCATCACATGACATTATCTTTAATTAAAGATTAATCTTTAATTCCTGGAGACTCCCGGACAATCCTGGAGGGTTGGCAACACAACACATGGCTAAGGGAGAGGGTTTTTTTTACTAGGGCTTTCAGGAAAGGGAAAGGTTGAAAATTCCCTAGGACCGAGGTTTAAATAGTTACACTTCAAAGCGAGCAATAGCAGTAAATGTTTAGACCCCTGGCACAGTCCAATCAAAAGCCAGGGCTCTTTGGGCCTAGTGCCTGGAATGCCCTCTCCAGTCCAGTCTTTATTCAAATAAAAATAAATAAATAAATAAATAATAGGAGCTCGTAGGCAGGGTTGCCCAGGGGAGAAAAAGGGGCAGTTTGTCCTGAGCCCCCATTTGAGATGGCTCCCAAACTGAGTGGCAATGTGACCTGTTACACATTGACCTGTATGCCCCTTCATACTGACTGAGGGTTGGCTGGGCCTGCACTTAGGACGGAAGAATCTCATGGATTGCTACAGACTAGGGACCGAGTGGCTAGGCAGCAGTTCTGCAGAAAAGGACCTAGGGGTTACAGTGGATGAGAAGCTGGATATGAATCAATAGTGTGCCCTTGTTGCCAAGAAGGCTAACAGCATTTTGGGCTGTATAAGTAAGAGCATTGCCAGCAGATCAAGGGACGTGATCTTTCCCCTCTATTCGCCATTGGTGAGGCTTCATCTGGAGTACTGTGACCAGTTTTGGGCCCCACACTACAAGAAGGATGTGGAAAAATTGGAAAGAGTCCAGCGGAGGGCAACAAAAATTATTAGGGTGCTGGAGCACATAACTTATGAGGAGAGGCTGAGGGAACTGGGATTGTTTAGTCTGCAGAAGAGAAGAATGAGGGGGGATTTGATAGCTGCTTTCAACTACAACTACCTGATGGATCTAGACTGTTCTCAGTGGTACCAGATTACAGAACAAGGAGTAATGGTCTCAAGTTGCAGTGGGGGAGGTTTAGGTTGGATATTAGGAAAAACGTTTTCACTAGGAGGGTGGTGAAGCACTGGAATGGGTTACCTAGGGAGGTGGTGGAATCTCCTTTCTTAGAGGTTTTTAAGGCCTGGCTTGACAAAGCCCTGGCTAGGATGATTTAGATGGGGATTGGTCCTGCTTTGAGCAGAGGGTTGGACTAGATGACTTCCTGAGGTTCCTTCCAGCCCTGATATTCTATGATTCTATGAAACCTAAATAGTTCTGTGACCCCGTGTGCCAGGTTGCAACTCCTGGAGCAGGGAGTTAGGCCCAGCCCCATGGCACAGGAGCTGCTGCTGATGGGTGAGTGCAGAGTGTGCTTGCTCTCCAAGACACCCCACCCCACACGCCCCTCCTCCCCCGAGTGTTTTGCACCATTGGTAATTTTTTGGGAAGGGTTGGGGGGCCTTGGTTTCAGACTTTGCCACGGAGGCCCCAAAATCTCTGTGCAGCGCTGCTTATGGGTTGCCAAGCCAGGCACAGTTAATGTCTCTCATTGGGTCCCCTCTGCACTGGCTCCCTGCCCAGCTACTGCGGCTCCCCCATAAGTCCCACACAGACCTGTACCCAGCTGTAATGTCCAGCTGTCTCAGCCTGTTCCAGATGCAGCTCTGCATATGGTTCCTTTGGAATCTTTTCTGACTCCAGCTTCCCTGCAGCTCCTGGCTAGCCATGCAGCCTTTTCAGCATCTAATCAAATCCCAGTCATTTCCTGGTTCAGGACTTTTCCCTGTACCTGGAATGGGGAAGACAGATGTGCAGTGAGGAGGGGGAATTTTTTTCATTGACATTTCAAATTTTATCCAAAAAAGGGAGAGGATGTGGAATACAACATTTTCATGACTGTATTCCCCCTGTGTTTTGGCCAGCTATAAAGTTTCAAAATTCAAAATTTCTATGGAGTTTGTAATCAAAATGTTGATTTCTGACTATTTAAACAAAACGAGAAGCAAAGGGTAGGGGAGGGCTACCGAGAATGTGAAAATCTGAGCCATAGAAGGAAGAGACAGTTTGTGTCTCCCCTACGCAGAGGTGGCCAGTGCAGCCCCCAGAATAGTTTAGGATAGCCTTGAAAGCATCCCTAACTTGCATCTATTCTTCATGACCCCAGTGGACTCTTCATGACTGTGGAATCACTGGGATACAGGTCTGTGCCAGCCATGTCCCTTCTTGTACCTGATCTGCCCACTCCATCCTCTGGCCAGCCCTCACCCAATCTTTGCTCTGCCCCACAATGCCCCTTGCACCTGGGACAGCTGTGGAGGCAGCACACAGATGACAAAATCTGTTCTTCTTTGGGTGTCGAGATCCCCTGCAATGGGGAATTCCCAAAGTAGAGCTTACATCCATACTGTGGCCCTTTTATGCCAGCATAGCTGGGTCAAAATGGCCACAGGACAACAGTGAATTCTTGATTCCTCATCCTCAGGTTACAGACAAGGACTTTGGGAAAGAGGGAGAAAAGCAAGCCTGTGATGTAGGAGCAGCAGTGATCTGTATGCTCTGTATAACCTGTATGTTCAAAAGGTCTGTTACACCTTCCCCCCCGCCCCCTTTTTGTATCCTCTCCCTGTTTGAATACCTGTGAAGTGGCCCTCCCCCACCCTCCTGGAATGCTTGTGGGATGAATGGGCTGCTTGAGCAGCTGGAAGATCAGAAGAGCTCCCAGGTAGACAAGGTGTCTGAGACTCTGATTAGGCAGCGATCACATGCCCAATGCATGGACACTGCCCGAGGTGGAGAGTGACCAACCAGACGTGGCCAAGTCATCTCTAGTTGCAGGCCATGAGGAGCAGGTCCTTAAAAGGGGAAGGGGCCATGTGCTTAGCAGTGCATTCACAAGATTGTACCTCCCGTGAAGGCCCTTCGCCCGGACCGCCTGGTCAGTAGTTCGCCGTGTTGCATTTCATCGTGCCTCCGGAAGACTTACCTTCATCACACCGTCCATCGCTGCACTGTGGGACACTTACCTTGAAGGATCCTGACATCTCCAGACTGTGCCTGTCCTGGGAGCATGAGTATGTGAGTGTGAGTGTGACCCCCTCCCTCCCTTCTTTTCAGCTTAGCTATCAGTATAATAAACATGCTGCTTTCTGCCAAACTCTGGTGGGTCATTAATCCTCCCTAAGCTTCCTAGCTGGCCCAATTTCTGGGTAACATTACTGGTGGAGAATGCAGGCAGCTTAGTGGAGGATTTGACCCAAGAGTAGGGGTACCCTGGTGCCCCCTAATAGCTTCTTGAGCGGGTCCAGCTCAAGCCTGCGTGAAAAAGTTGTAGGCTAGCAACCCACTGCAGGGAGAAAAGGACACCGCTGCTAAGTATGCCACTGTGGGGCAAGGGGAAGAAAAAGGCAAAGCAGCCCGAGCGAGAAGACAACCCGCCCTTGGGAAGCGCCGCCGCCGCCACCCAGGATGTTGTTAAAAGGGCTCCAAAAGAAATGGGCAGTTCCACCTGGGAGTACAATTCCTAAACTAGAGATCATGTTGGATAAATATGTACTTATATACGGTCCCGACAAGGCGGTACTGGATCGTGCAGCCACCTGGCTGCTGTGGCAAGCAGGCTGGCAATGGCAGGCGGCAAAGAGTCAGCTCGCCACTGAAATAGACTCACTCAAGGGCCGATGTAATGAGTTGGAGAAGGAACGGAATATGTGGAAGGCGCAGGCTCTGACTGCTAGCGCCCAGGCGTCTTCCCTCTCTGTAGCCGCAGTACAGGTGGCGGCAGCAGAGGAGGAGCGGGAGCGGGTGGAAGTAGAGAACGCCGCTCTGAGCCAGGCAGTTACCTGCCTGAAGGATCTGGTCCTGGAGTGGTCCGCCCGGGAGAACAGGGTCTGGGGGGCTTATTCAGCCTCGGTTGCCACCATTGGGGTGAAAGCCCAGGGGTGTGTGGGACCATATGATGATCGGGACGGGGATATCTGTTATGATCCAGATCCCCATATCTGGACCCCGGATGGCCGGATCCCAGACACTGTGTTGTGGCAGTCCGGAGGGTGGTCCGAAACTATGGGCCTGCACCTGCAGGAGGCAGGGCAGCCCCAAGTACTGGACACACTGTGGCAGAAACTGAGTTGACCCCCGCGCAAGCAATAGAGTTAGCAAAAGCCCTGGGTGGCCCCTCACGCTCCGGGTTCAGTGGGTGGACCCGGGATATGGTGATCCTGTGTTTGGATCTGGGACTGAACCTAGCTGAGACCCGACAAGTGTTAAAAGCCGCGTCCGGGTTGGGAGGAGATTTAGCAGGGGCAGCTCAGTAGCAAGCCGGTCATGCCACACACAATAATATCTTTGATATGTTGCCGTGGGGCCGTGCGTGTTGTTGGCAGAGTTTGTCTCAGTGGCTGCTGCGCCTGGGGAAGACCCTGTCCGGTTCATAGAGAGAATGGTTCTCCTGGCATGCTTGTGTGGCCGGGGTGTGGCTGCCACAGCAGGAGGGCAGGTACCCCCGACCATAGCTCAAATAGCCCTGCCTCCGGAGGAATTGAGGCTGATCGCCCAGTCTCCCAGTCCACGTACAGCAGGTGAAGTGGGAGGGACCCTATACCGTGGTGAACAGGGCAGGAGCAACAGTGTATATGATAGATAAAACTCCAGAGGGAAAATGGGTACACCACGGACAACTCAAATGAGCAGGGTCTGCCGCAGTGGGGGCACTGTACTAATTTGTTTTTAAGCTTCTATCTTTCAGCCTCCGAACCAGAACATCAGGAGAGAAGGTACCAGCAGAAGAGTTACAGAAATACCATGGTTATAGTGTTGCGACAAAGTCTGTGTTGCATGTTCTGTGTTGCATGTTCTGTGTCTGTCTCTGGTGGCTGTCCTGTGCTAGCATTGGGTCCAGAGAGAGAGGAGATACTACACTAGACAGGGTAAACGCCTTTTCCTCTCTCTACTTCCCCCATCTCCAACCAAATTATCAATCACATCCACCTCTGTCCAAAAGACTTTGGTCCCCAGTGTGTCAGGTTTATTTTTTTGTTAGGTTCTCTAATAATCATTTTGTTGTTGAGTTTTGTTATTGATACATTTGTATTGTTAGTTACATTTTCTTGTATTTTTAATTCCACACTTTCCTCTATGCACCCTGGTTCTACTTCCCCAAGCCCTGAAGGCTAGTTCATGGGCCCCCATAACCTGTAACATGCATTATCACCCCCTTGTGGGATTTTTGACCTTGGTCGGTGATTGTAGGGCCCTGTCTTTCAGGTCTTGGATTTGTTCGCCCCCCCCGCCCCTCCCCCCCCAAGACCTCTTGAGAACAACTGTTAGTAATAGGGGATTCTGCAACATTTTAGCAACTAGATGTTAGTTTAAGTATTAGGAATTTCACCAACTTCTCTGTTACTATGTATCTTCCAAATCAGTTTAACCTTGCATAAGAACTGTGGTACTCCTACAAATCTTATTTGTTGTGTGTACTTAAGGGTTAGGGTTGACCTTTATTGTATGATGGCTATTGCAGCATCAAACTTGGGCCTCATTTTGTTCGTCAATATACCCAATTATTGTAATGTATGGTGGTGGTTTTATTGTATTCCCAATTATTATGAATGTTTGCATTTGTGTTTGTTATATCTGGTGTTTACCATTGTAAACCATTGTAATGGTTTTAGTTATATTCATCTGGTTATGATTGTTTGGTTTGTTTGCAATAGATCACCTGTGCCCTACAACAACAACTACTGTAATAATCATAGATCAAGGAGTGGAGTGTTATAGGAGCAGCAATGATCTGTATGCTCTGTATAACCTGTATGTTCAAAAGGTCTGTTATACCTTCCCACCCCCTTTTTGTCTCCTCTCCCTCTTTGAATACCTGTGAAGTGGCCCTCCCCCACCCTCCTGGAATGCTTGTGGGATGAATGGGCTGCTTGAGCAGCTGGAAGATCAGAAGGGCTCCCAGGTAGACAAGGTGTCTGGGACTCTGATTAGGCAGCGATCACATGCCCAATGCATGGACACTGCCCGAGATGGAGTGTGACCAACCAGATGTGGCCAAGTCATCATAGTCGCAGGCCATGAGGAGCAGGCCCTTAAAAGGGGAAGGGGCCATGTACTCAGGAGTGCACTCACAAGATTGTACCTCCCGTGAAGGCCCTTCGCCCGGACCACCTGGCCAATGGTTTGCCTTGGGAAGACTTACCTTCATCGCACCATCCATCGCTGCACTGTAGGACACTTACCTTGAAGGATCCTGACATCTCCAGTGCCATGCCTGTCCTGGGAGTGTGAGTATGCGAGTATGAGTGTGACCCCCTCCACCGCTTCTTTTGAGCTTAACTATTGGTATAATAAACGTGCTGCTTTCTGCCAAACTCTGATGGGTTATTAGTCCTCCCTAAGCTTACTAGCTGGCCCAATTTCGGGTAACAGCCTGCGGCACCAGAGGCCCTGAAGACCCTCTCAGATGGGGATAGTTTAGGATTGATGGATTTACTGAGGAGACTCCCACCAATTTATGCAACATCACAACTGATCGAGGGGTGGAGATAGACAGAGGGGAAATAATAGACCATTCATTGAGACAATACCTGTGATTTTATGAAAATGTGCCAAGCATCATGTGACTTTCCCCAAATGTCATGTGAAAAAAACACTTTGTTAGTCACCACCAGTTGGAGGCCTGTTTTCTGGTCTCAGTCCAGCTCCTTCACAACAGAGATCCACAACAGAATGCAACAGTAGCCTACGGAGGCTGGAGTCAGCAGATATTGATTCCTGGTACAAGAATTAACTTTTTGTATCTCTGATCCACGTCAAATAACTCATGCCAGGAAACAAAGTTCAATCTCATATCCAGAGATCCTGTAGATTACTCTTTATTACATAAACACACACACACAAATAAACTCCTACCACCACAGTAGCACCTCATAGCAGACTCAGCAGAGAGACCGAGAGTGGAATATGTCATGGAAGCTGAACTACTTTCTCACTTGTAGGTGGTTCCTCTAGATGAGAGCTGAGGCATATCAGAGTTGGGCTGTAGGTAAGCTTTCATTGTTATTGATGGTGCTGTCCCTGTACCCGTACTGTGTGGCCAGAGGACTCTGACATCCAAAGTCTAAGGTTATATCTATGTTTCGAGAGGAGGTGTAAATTTCACCTTGAGGAGACATACCCATGCTAGCTGTGATCAAACTAGCAAGCCCAAAGTAGAGTGTACCCATAGTAGCTCGAGTGGCAGGAGGAGCTAGCCAACCGAGTATGTGCCTAGTATCTTGTACTGACACAGCTAGCCCCTCCCTCCGCTCATGCTATGGCCACTATGGTCTATTTTTAGTACATTAGCTTCATCACTGCTAGCACAGGTATGTCTCCTTGAACTGGAATTTACATCTGCAGCTCAAAGTGTAGACACACCCTGAATCCAGTGCTTTCTATCAGCACTGAATTGGTGTAATTATGTATTAATATAAATACAAATGATATTTTGGGGACTTCAAAATCCATAAGAATCCTTCAGTAACGTTCTGAGTGAATGAACTCTAGTAATTTATTTATAGTTGGGTGAATACTGTTCTGAATTTTCTAGGATCTTAAAAAGTTTTACTCCTCTATATGTGTACTGAGTAATCAATATTGATTTTGCTATAACATCTTATTTTAAATATTCATTGTGTTCCAGAATGTAATGCCATGTTTATTCAAATCCTTTATTTTCTTGTTTCTTTAAGTATTTTTCAAACTGTTACCTTGCCTTATTGGCAGGTTTGTCATTGTCTTTAGTGTGGCTACATTATTTGTTTGCAGTCTGGGCATACTCAGAAACACATATTAGCATATTAGTCTGCAGAGCCCTTAAAAAGAGTTACTTTCTTTTATTCTGCCAACCATAAAAAGATGATAAAAAGTCCTGTTTATCACAGTCAAAATAGCTTTACAAATTATTAAATCTTTGCAAATCTTTGTGGCTTACGATGAGGTAAACAGAGCACATAGTCATGCTCATGCACATAATCATAGTCATAACGGCATTAAAATGAGGACTATAATTTTTGTGAAAAAAGGTATTAACTAAGGCGATTTATTACGGAATCTCAGAGATAACTAACTTCTCTGTGTGCAACTCGAAATATAGATTTTTTCAGGCTGTATAAAAGTGAAGCTCATTTGGAAACAATTGAAAATCTGCAGAGTGAAGGGCATGTATTTCAAGGCAGGTGGCTATGCGGTAATGCAGCCACCAAGCCCTGCTTCATCAGAGTTCTACATGATATCACTCTAACAGGTGCCTTCCTCCCCCTCTGGAGACAGAGGCAGGGGAAAAGAACCACAAATTCTGGAGAGGCAAAGATCTCTTTGCCAGACACAGCTCCAAGTCCCTCCTCACCTTGCATAACAACAACATACCAGATTTTTCTGCTAAAATGGTGAACAGTGAAACAGTTAACAATGTTGACATTTATTATTTAAAGTGACAGCATTAGGCTTCAGAGTCAACTTAAAACTGATACAGCGGTTGGTCCGTCCACCTACAGATTCAGAAAGATAATATTTCACTGGGTCACATTCAGAAGGTTATATCATAAGAACTGTTATTTATAAGAAAGCTTAGGGCCTGATTTTCAAAGATGATGAGTGCACACAACTCTAATGGAAGTTAATGGGAGCTGTGGACACACAGCACCCCTGCACAAATGGGCTCTGACATTCTACAAAAACTAACTGGTCTACTACACAATGTATGGTTATTATTTATTTTAGGCAGCATCCACAGAGAACCAGGAAATTTCCAGACTGAAAAGGAAATACATTTACCAGGATTTTCAGAAGGTACACAAAATTTTGAGTGCTGCAGTTTTTGGGGTGTTCAACACGAAACACCTTAAAAGGGACTTATCTTCCAAAATTGCTGAGTGCCCATTGTCTGAAAATCAGGCCCTTTTAAGGCATCTCAAGTGGGCAACTCAAAACAGAGACACCCAAAGTCACTGGACATTTTTGAAAATCTTGGGCACAATCCCCACCCTAAGGTGTCACAGTCTAAAGTGTAGGAGTGGTATTTGAGTTCATTCTTCCTCACATTGGGCTTCAATATCCAGGGTTTGAATAATTTCAGAATATATCCCAGGTCACTGTCTCCAACTTTCTCCCTCACACCATTATCCTCAAACCCATCTATTCCCCTGACCTCACACCCCATTTGGTACTCTGCTACCAGGTTCTCTCTCTTGCTACCAAGCCCCTTTCCCTCAGAACCCCATTTCTTTCTCTGCTACCAGGTCTTTCCTCATTCTATGGTAGTCCTCAGTTGGTTACGATTCATATTTAAAGATTTAATACTACAGTTTCAGCTGCCAAGCTCTCTCTTTGCACTTTCATCTCTCCACCAAGCCCTCCATCGCCTCTGTGCCTTGCTCAATGTCAAATCCTCTTTTCAGACTCCAGATGGTTGTTAAAGAAATTTCTCTCCTTGTCTTCTGCCACGACCTATTCCTCCCTCCCTCTCTGTCTCTCAGGGATTTATACTGTCACCCATTACTGTAGTATCTGAACACCTTCCACATAAAACAGATTTGCTAAGCAAAATCCCCAGTAAATGGTTCTTACACCTGAGGATCACAGCCCCAATAAATTTCAGGGGGTCACAACAACCATTTTTCTGTTGGAAGAGGGGGAGGGCTGGTATGGAAAATGTTGAGTACAACTCCCTTAGTGGACTTCATGGAGTTTCTAGCTCTTTACCGTTTTACCAAGCCTTCAGTTCTGATTCTTCCTAAAATACTCTTGCTCCCCAAAATTCTCTTTCTCTCTATCTCTGCTTTTGTGGTGCCTTCCTCCTAGCATCCATCTCCTTTCCACCAATCTGTTGTTTCTGTATCTTCCCCAGCCTCTTTTCTGTCCCTGTCTCTTTTCTTTCAGTTCTGTTCCTCTATTTCAAATCCTCATGCAGTCTCTTGACCTCATTGCTCACCAGCCACACTGTGTCCCAATCGATGACTCTTCATCACTCAAATGCCTTTGCCTGAAATGGAATTTCTAATGGAATGCAAATTTCCAACCTCAAAGGGAAGATTTCAAACATATGAAGAAGTCCACTAAGTTTGCAATTTTTCTCATCAGACAAAGCTCTCGGTGCCTAATCATTTGCTACCAAGAAAAAAAATAATCTTCTTCAAAAGACATTTTTGCTGAAAGTTCTTTAAGGCTCAACTTTCTGTAGAAGGCAGCCCGCATAAAAGAAGAGACATTGAGTTAAAAATTTTGGCTGCAAGGGCTCCTGTTTTGTCTGTTTTACAGCAAAGAAAGCTCAGTATTTGGAGTAATTTGTGACTCCACTACTTAGATGCCCCTTTCTGCACTGTAATTTTGTTTTGTTTAGATGTTATGTTTTATATTACAGTGCGGTCTCAGCTAACACTTCACAGCTTTAATCCATACCGTCCTTCACAGTTCCAGAGTTAATGCTAAAACTAGCTTATAAGCTTCAAAAGAGAGAAAGGAAGAGTCCCCAAGATCAAAGAGGTGGTGACAGATGAAAGAAAATCAGAAAATGCCTTTAGGAACTAACAAGGAGACTCAAGGAAAAATGTACCAAAGATCCAATCAACACATACACTTACCCAAATTACAGAGAGAAAACTTCTGTGGGGAAAAATAGAATAATATGAGGGAGGATGATTGTTGTTATTTAGGCAAGAGCTGGATTTCTAATGGCAGAGGGAGGGAAAGAAGATGTGGATGTGGAGAAAGTTGGTTTTGTCCTTCTACCATTCAGGCAAAATGGGAAAGAATGACATTCAGTGACCCTATACAGAGGATTAATTAGTTATAATTGTGTTGAGACACGATGTAAAATAGTTCATATTCTTCAGCCACATCTGTAATTGGAATGTAAAGAACGAGCTTCGTTTTCAGTATGTGCAGTACGTGTTTGGAAAAGTTAATACCTCTATAGGAAATCTAAAGGAGGAAATTCGTATATATTTCCAACAGAACATGACACCTACCTTAAACATGTGCAAAAGAATAAACAAAAGCTGACCAGCAGAAAGCACCTATTTCCCTACAGTTAGGTTCATTCCATCTTCACTCAAGCAAAACTCCTACTTAAGTCAATGGGAAACTTCTGCCCTCAGCGGTACATGTACCAGCCAACTTTACACTGATGTGACTGAGAGTAGAATTTAGCCCATAGGGAGTTCTGAATGAGTAGGGACTTAGCTCCATATTGCACAAATGAAGCAAGTCTTAAATATGCTTCTGTAATCCTTCATTAGTTGTTTATACAAGAGTCTGCATTTGTTTAAAAATTCTTATATTTCAGGGTTTGACTGCATACAGCCCAGTACACCTAGTGGATTTTCTCTCATCAGATGCTCATTAGCTTCTGGATCATCTGGTTACTTAATTTAAGTAAGTAACCTTGTGTAATTAAGGAAGACACTTCCTATTAGCATTCAAAGTGTTCAGTCTGTGTCAAGATTTAAGAAACATAAGTCTGCTGCTGCTGCTTTTAGCTGTTTTTAATTACTGATTATTTTAGTATTTAATTGTACAGTGTTCTGGGACTCTTGTGAAGGGTGCTACACCCAATTGCTGTTGTTTATGCATTGTATCAAAAATGGAACCAATTTACTCATTTTGTGCTCTCTGGCTCTATTCATTAATGACTGAGTCTAATATTAGAGGTTCACTGTTAGCCAAACCAAGGCTAGGGCTATTTCCTCAGCACTAGAAAGGAAGAATTTTGGTGGAAACACCCTCATGAAGACAAATTGAGCCTACAGCAAGCCAAATCTGGACATGCAGAATAAAGCGATATTAAGTTTAGGCCAGATCATGCTCTGCCATGGGAAAACCAGTAGGATGGAGAAAATGGTAGAAGGAAATCTCAGTGAGGATCCATTCTTAGGGGGTTTGGTGTATTTGAGAGAGAGCCTGGGGAAGGCGGGTGTGTGTGTGCGCGAGCTGGGGTAGGAGGACTGAAAGGGCCTACTGTGGGTTGCTGAGTCTGTAAGAAGTAATAGGCGGTTTGCTAGGTTGTCAGAGGACTGGGAGAAGGGGAAGGAGAGTTGCCAGGTTTGAGCAGGCTAGAGGAGAGGTCAGCTGGTCCTGCTCCAGGTAAGGCCTGGTGGAAACGTGGAGTGGAGCTGCTCTATAGCAGCAGCTTCCTCCCCTCCAGGAAAACGATGGTTAAGCAACTCTGCTCCTTGGCTTGTGCCTGCCCCTTGAGTAGCTTGAGTCAGGCTTCCAAGGGGGCAGTAGGAGCTGCCTACAGCTTTAGGGCATTGACTGAGTCATTTATGGGATGAGTATTAAGCACCCAGGAGGACTCTCTTAACTAAGGCAGGACTGCTGGCAGCTCAGCTTCACCTGGTAGGTCCCACTTCACTATAACTTCTAAGGCTTGTAGATAATTGAGACTCAGTGAACTAGCTCTGCCATCATAAATGCCATCAAAAAAGGCTATTTACCAAAAGGCAATATACTGCCTGTGGCAAAGGGCAACTTACAGCAGTATCATTTCAGCTGGAAGTTCTGGGGAATTAAAAGACTAGTAGAATCAAAACAGTTTTAGAAACTATTTAAATGAAATACAGAAATGATCCAAAATACCCCATACTTGGGTTATTGCATTACAGAAAAAAAAAAAAGCATTAGTCCTGCACAGGCCATTATTTTACCATTAGCGTAATGTCATCAGTTAATGAAGACTTTCAGGAAACATTCACGCAGCTATCGGATATGATTTGTTAGACTAAACATTTATACCCGTGGATAACAGATGTGATTAAAATGCTGCCAAAGTCATCTACTTTGCAACAAAACCTCATCAGTGTCAATCAGTGACCTAACAGCATATGTTTTCTTGATGGTGCGAAATAGCTCTAATTTCACCCATATGGATATTCTTTCCCACCAAACATAATTTTGCCTGAAGCATTGAGATAGGAAAATTTCTGTCATAAATTAATCTATCTGTGGTTCCCCACTGATCAAGTGGACTCCATCATTAGACAAGGTGGGTGAGGTACTTCACCTTGAATTGTCCCTTGAAATATGTGTTCACTACTTATGCTAAACAATTTGTTCCACCTTGCATTTAGCTGTGACGCCCCGAGTACATTCCCCAGATCTGAAGAAGAGCTCTGTGTAATCTTGAAAGCTTGTTTCTCTCACCAACATAAGTTGGTGCAGTACAAAATATTACCTGACCAACTTGGCTCTCTAAAGGGCAAGAATGTAAGGATATTTTGGGTTGTCCCATCTCTATGGTCTGCCAGGTGATTTTTTTGAGCTAATCTTTCACCTGTTCTTTTCTTCACCGCTGCTGTCCCGCCTCTGAAAGGATTCATGATTTAGAATACATATTTATTGCAAGTGGTTCCCAATGATTTGCTCCTTGAAGAACATTTAGAATCTGTTTCACAGACGATTGAATAAAATAGGAGTCTTTTCATTGACTTAATTGGGCTTTGGATGAGGCCATTAGTTTGTAAATTACCCTGACCCAACGTTTTAAACTGGACCCCTATTTGAAGATCCATAGTATATAGCTGATTCTAGCAATGGGCCCCATATTTGCTGTGAGTATCTGTTGCTCTGTGTATGCTGAAATCTAACTGAATTACTTTCTCATTCTAAAAAATAGACCTTCCAGAACAAACCTGAGCCATATTAGCAGGGCAGAGTAGGGAAGCTTACAGGTTCAACTACTAGGCCTGTCGATATGGCATCTTTCTCAAGCAACACATTGATCCTAAACAACTTTAACACACAACTTAAGAAAAGAACCCTTAAGCTATTTGTAGGTGTCAAATTGACTCTTGCTACTAGACTATGTAACACCTCTAAAGCAGCTCATTCTCATTTACAAAATGTTGCTAATCTCTTAAAAGTAAACATCATGGCATTCAGAGGGCAGTAAGTACCGTACACTGCCCCACTAATCGTTACATGAGAGTTTGTGTTTGTTGAGGTAGTTTTGCTGCCTTGGTGGATTGGGTCCATATGAAAACACACTGTGCACTAGACTTCTGTACAAAGGTGCAGATCCTCAGCTGGTGTAACTTGTCAGAACTCCATAAAGGTCACAAAAGTCCATCAAAGTCACAATGTGGAGTGGGGTGACAGATGAGACCCTAACCCATTTTCCTTGCCAGGGTGGAAAATGTTTTTGGTGCCTCTCCCCCACCCTCGAAGCAGCCAAGCCAAAAACTAAACCAAACAAAAAACCCCCCAATCAAACAAAAAAAAAAACATGCCAACTAATCAGCAGGGGAAAAAAAAGTTTACTGCCCCCGAGAAGTTGGGGCCCAGGGTTTCTGCCCTGCTCATCCGGCCCTGTGGCGTGGGGTGGGAATGACTTCAATGGAACTATGACAGTTTGTGCTAGATGAGGATCTGCATACAATATTTGGAGTCAGAATGGATAGGTCAAGCAAAGCTATTTTACACTTCTTGTTGTCATTATAAATACACTGTTGGAATTTTCCCCACCAAATGTAAAGGTTAAATGTAAGAAAGTGCTTTTGCCCTTTTCATGAGTTGCAATCCTGCCCCACCCACCCCATATTGTGGCTTGTCTTAATAACAAGATATTGCATAGCCTAAAACCTAGCAACAGTCTTGAAGAGGGAGTAGCTCTGAAGAAAGGGCAAATGCACTCTCAAGTGGAAACACACAACTGACCAAATCTGTTGGGGTTCACATGCACGCTATGTTTATAGTGCAGGGAGGCACGGCCATGTGGTGCTTATTGGAAAGGATGAGACTTCCATTTAACACATGGAAACTCCATGCTTCCCCTGGGCTTTGCTTATATGCTCCCCACCCCTGCACAGTGTTGTGAGAGTATTAACATAGACAGACAGCACACAGAGTTTGCAAGGAGGCAATATGGGATATTGCCCTCCCTGACCCCCTCTTCCTGACTCTGATTCCTTTGTGGCCCTAGAATATGGGAAACATAAAGGTGGCTTAAAGACACTTTTTGCCTCACCCCTCCATTCCTGCCCTAGGCTCAAGAATGGAGTAAGCCCCTAAAGTTTTTGACACAGTGTGCAGGAGTTGAAATGGTAAGCAAACATACTGTAGCTGCAGCCAACATAGAGCATTTTCATGTACACTGTACTGGTTTCATTTAATCTGTGGGGTGGTATTAACAGAATGAGGAAATGTTAACCAGCTTACTGGGATTATTTTCTATCCCTTTCAAATAATGTCATGGGATCTTTAATAGCCACCTAAACACCCCCCAGAAATAAACTGGCCTTTGCTTAAATGTCTCATTGTGATGAAAGACTCTCTTCCTTTTTTTTAAAAGCTTCTTTCCAATAATAAATTGCTATTTTTACACCTGCAAATACAGAGTGAGGAAAGGTAAAGCTTATTGAATACATTATCAGTCTCTTTTACTTTTCTGAGCCATTTTATGAATCAAACAACTGTGATGTCTCAGTTCAGTACCCAGTGGACTCCAGCTCAAATTCCCAATCTACCACACAGAATTTAGATTAGGATGGCTCTACCATGGAAAATTATTCAGATCTGCCAACTTTTTGGGTTTTCTGTAACTCTATGGGACTACAGGGAAATCCCCCCAGTCTATGAGGAAATCCTCTCTGATTGGCACATGGAGGGTTAGGGATCAGGGGTATATAAGGGGGGGACTGTGTGTGTGTGTGTCAGAGGTTCATGGGAGAGTGGTGGAGGCACATAAAAGTACTAGGGGTGAGAGGCACATGGAGGGGATCATAGGTTAGGGGACCTTGGCAGCAATGACCTGACAGTTGGGTTTGTGGGCTCGTGGGGCCTCATTGGCAAAATCCAGAGCCCTCCAGTAGCTATGTAGCAGGGAACTATTTCCTGATGTAGCTAGGAGTTTGGGTGGAGGGGGGATGTAGGTGCTGGGGATTTTAGGGAAACCAGACTGAGCTGGTGTATTAATGAGAAGGTACAGTGCAGAATTGGGACTATGGGGGTGGTGATTTTTTTGGCAAGAGAAAGGGGAGTCAAACATAAGACTTGAGAGACCAGTTACTGGGAAGAGCTAGTGGCATGAGGACTAGAGCTGTGGCAATTTCTTGCCCAGGCAAAGGAGAGATATGGATAAGTGCAGGGAGGCATGACCAAGTGGTGCTTATTGGAAAGCATGAGACTGGACCATGGCTACCTTGGATGGTTTAGACACAACAAATCCTGCATCTTGGCAAGGGATTAGATTAGACGACCTTTGTGGTCCCTTCTAATCCTATGATCATATGATTTCTACTTACCACATGGAAACTCTAGGATCCTCCTGGGCTTTGCTTATTAAGGGTAGGGCTTATGGCAGTGCTTTCCCTTCCCTTGTGTAGCTTAGGGGTTGACTTACTGATGGTGATTGCTGAACAGCACCTGGGGTGATGGGTGTGTGGAGTGAGTATGGGTGCATGCAGAATGGGTGGGTGTGGGATAAGTGTACAGAGTGTCTATATGTATTCACAGAGTGTGTGTGTGTGTGTGTAAGTAATGAGTGGATGGGTGAGTCGGGAATGAATGGGAGTAGGTGATGGAGGAGGCATATGGGCGTATTGAGTGTGTGGGTGGAAAGCCAGGATGGAGTGAAAATTGGTGTGGAATGAATGCAAATTGCAATGTATGGAATGCATGCATGGAGTGGTTGTGAGTGAGACACACAGGCAAAGTGTCTGCACGTTTATATGAAATAGAATCCACTCGTTGTTTGGGGGTTTTTTGTTTGCAAATGTTGGAAGGATGAAGATTTCTCCCTCTTGGTCCATTTTCTCCCTGTCACATTCAAGGTGCAGTAATGAGAGTACTGCCGCTTTCTAGTTTATCAGAAGCGGATCGTGATGGATATTTGGTTCCCAGTAACACTTGAGGACAAAGGTGTAGGTCAACACTTTTTCAAAATGTGTCTACTAGTTGCCTAACTAACATTAACTTATTATTATTATTATTTATTTATCATGGACCAGGACCCCATTGGATTGGGTGCTGTACAAACACAGAACAAAAAGACAGTCCCTGCCCCAAGGGACTTACAATCCAGGTATAAGGCATGAGACAACAGATGGATATAGGGCTTGCCTACATGTACCTTTAAGGTACCTTTTAGTTTGCACTAGCAGGATCTACATGGGATAGTTACAGTGGGACACTTTAGTGCCCACAGCAATTCACACCGTGGGGCTGTGCATCTTTTTCATTAGAGGGAGTGCTTTGCCCATCCCAGTCCACATGCAGGCTGTATGTGTCTGTGCTAGCACTGGGCCCCAGAGAAAGAGAGGGATAAGCATGTGCACGAACACATACCACCTGCAACTCCTATTCCTCCAGGACCCAGAGACAGCCAATCATTGATCAATGCTAGCTGGGGAAAGGACATGGCCAGGCCATCCAAAGAATGCAGTATTTCAGGTAGATCTCCCCTCTTCTGGCAGTACCCCCAGGGAGGGCACCAGGGAATTGCAGGCAAAGGGAATTGCAATTTGCACCCCTTGCACTGATGGGGTTGTGTTGAGGCCAGTTAGTCCATTCAAGTTTCGGAAGTTGATGATTAAGCAAGTCAACAATTATAGTGTTGTTCAGGCAACCTGAAGAGGTGGATATGTTTTCCTATTGAAGGTGAAGTGCTACAGGTAAAAGTAAGAGTACACATTTACCCAGAATAGCTTTGCCTTGTATAACCATTATCCTCCATAAGTTGTGCATTTTAGGACTTGCATACTGGTCCTACCATGGGAGTTAGTTATCTTGCTTTAATCCAACAGAAGGGCAGTCACCAGCTGACTCTAGGGCCCAGGGGATTGGAGACTCAGTTATTCTTATATTTATATTAGAGCTATGCCCAGTGGCTTCAATCAGAAGTAGCATCTCATTTTGTGAGGTACTATACAAACCTATGTTCGCAATTAGGGTGGTCAATCCAGCCTTCTTTTTTAAAACTGAATTTAAAAATCCCAGCCTCCCATTAGCCAATGCTGGAGGGAGCAGGAGCCAGTTGGGTTGAAACAGAGCCAATTGTGGGAGCAAAATCCAGTTGCAAGGGGATAGGGGATACTATTGACACTAGACAGTTTGGTTGCTGGATTGGGTGCACTGCTCTCTTGTGCTTGGATGCAGTTTGGGGCTTCCACTCAGGAGCATCTGCTACTGGGACCATTAGCAAAGAGATAAGGAGCGTGCATTGTATCGATTGTGATGCTAGTGCTGAAAGCTAACATCGCAATTGTATTATACAACAGAGGCACCCATAGATTGATGAGGGCTCTGAAAAACTGAAGATGACATTCCTTTCATAATTGGTATTTTGAACTGTCTGTTGCATATGATGCAACAGCAAATCACTTGTGAAGTGGAAAATACAGGACCACAGAGCTGTTTGTGCCTGTTAAACCCATTTTCAGTAGAACAATAGCATCCCCATTTAAATTCAGTAATGCAGTCTTCAGGACAATATTATCTCTGGATTGCAGGGATCTGTGCGGTTGCAGTTTAGGCTGTGCGAGGAATTTTAGCAGAGAAGTTTATTGTGGAAACGCTGTCAATTTGCCAATTAATAAAGTTGTCAAAGACAATAGGCAAAGAAAGCTAAATGGGGAATACAGAACTTTTGGTTGGAGTTAATAGCTCTTGCGATCCAGATAGCAATCCTTGTCATATCAGGAGAGTAGTTTTGTAGCTGAGAAATCCTACAAGATGAATTCAGTGCAAAAAGCCTTGGGGACTGATGAGGCATAAAATCAGACAAGGTGCAGTTTGTGGGAAAGAAAGTTGAGGAGTTGGGGCTAGCAGAATTGTGTGTACTTCATGTTGGAATAGCATGATGTGTTCTGCTGTCGACCTAATACCTTTACGTTCAGTTTAAAATAGATATAGCTACAGCTGACTGGCTGAATAATATTAAACAGAATAGGTTTGCCCTTTAGCTCTCACTGAGCCCAGCATACTTAATTACACTAATTCTAAGCAGAAAAGTGATTTCCAGATCAAAAGAAAAGTTGAACTATAAATGGCCATAGTCACTTAATACAAGCCAAGCCAAATCCCCAGGGGGCCTGTCATCCCTTCTACTTCCATGAGTGCAGTGAGGCAAGAAGGAAGGATTGTTGTGTGACTAAGGTGCTGGCCTGAGGCTTAGGAGTTCTAGGTTTAGTTCCTGGCTTGGCAATGAATTTCTTCGGTAAGTCTGTGCCTCAGTTCCCAATCTGGATGTAAGCAGAGTCAGGATAAGTTCTACCCTGACATCTGGTGGTGAATTATGGCGAGGGTGGAAAAGAACTTCAGGGGCTGATCTTGTTTGCATAGGCACACCCACCCGCCTAGCCTGGGACAACAACTGAAAGTGGTTACTTTGGCTGGTGTGGGAACCCCAGTTTCTCTGTTATTGGGGCAGGAAGAATAAAGTGTTGTTACCCTGATTCTGTGAATCAAGGCCAGTGGAACTGTTGTATGACACAGGGACTCACCAGTAACTAAGTAGCACTTGCTAGACAAGGGGCATGGGTTACAACCCCCAGTGAATGGAGAGAGGTTGGGGACAGGTATGTGCACCTGATGGTATGGGCCCCCTTTTGAGGGCCTGGAACACTAATTGCACTATTTCCTCTCTCCACTGTTGAATAGCAGAGCTAAGTTTGCTTCTATTAGGAGTCTAGCTAGAAGTTGCTGAACTGAATTCACTTTGGGTCAATGGTGCACCAGCACTGGGACTCCCCTACTACAAGCTGAAATCACTAAAAGAGCTAAAATTGCTGAGCTGAGCTCACTAAGTGCTGTGTTAACCAGTGGGGGAGCCTGAAGTTATATTGCTAAGCAGCTGGCAGAGCCGAGCATTTTGTGGGATGGTTGGAGCGGCCCATGGAACAGCGAGCGAGCGGAGCGGCGCAGAGCGGAGCTGAGCCATTTGTGGGGGCAGCTGGAGTGGTTCATGGGACGGTTGGTGGAGTGGAGCGGCTAGCAGAGCTGAGCAGTTTGTGGGACGGTTGGAGCGGCCCATGGAATGGGGAGCAGAGCGGAGCAGTTTGCGGGGACGGCTGGAGGAGCTGCGCAGTGCGGCTGGTAGAGCAGAGCCATTCGTGGTAAAGGCTGCAGCAGAACTCCACGGAGAGGTGGGGCAGTCGGCCTTGGACCACGTAAGGTGCCCCTTAACATCCCGTGTGCCCTCCCCCCCCATTTCCGCCCAGGCTGGGGGGTAAAACTCTGCAGATAAACTTTTGAACTCTGGGGCGGCACTGACCAGGGACAGAGACTTTGGGATTGTTGGACTTTGGGGTGATTGGACTTAAGACCCTGAGGGGAAAAGGACACTGCCAAACTTACTTGGAGGTGGGTCTTTTGCTCATAGTTTGTGTTATGAATCCTGTTTGTGGTGTTTCCCCAACATAATGCCACATTGTTTCCCTCCTTTATTAAAAGGCTTTTGCTACACTCAGACTCCGTGCTTGCGAGAGGGGAAGTATTGCCTCCTAGAGGCGCCCGGGGGGTGGTATGTAATTGTCCCAGGTCACTGGGTGGGGGCTCGAGCTGGTTTTCCATTGCGTTATTGAAATGGAACCCCTAGATACTGAGCCCGGCCCTTGTTGCTGCCAACTCAGAGGGGCAGAAGAGTTACATGTAAAATGGGGAGAACAATGCCACTGTGAAGTGCTGAGACTTTACAGTGAAGGAGGCCGTGGCTAGACAGAGAGAAGAATCATGGGCCCAGATCTACAAAGGTACTAAGACATTGCAATGCTGAGTGTTGCAGCATTGTGATGGGGTGTGCACCCCACTGAAGGCCTGAAGGAGTTAAGGAGCCAGGTGAGCCAATTAACTGCCTAGGCTGCACCTTGAGGAGGACACAAGGATCAAGGACTAATTAGAGATGAGGCTCAGCTGCAT
Source organism: Terrapene triunguis (assembly GCF_002925995.2). NCBI lineage: Eukaryota > Metazoa > Chordata > Testudines > Emydidae > Terrapene > Terrapene triunguis. The sequence goes on from NW_020664446.1 coordinate 17,599,543, forward strand.
GGGGACAGGAGGAGCCTGTATAAAGCCCAGTAGCTGAAAACAGTAGGGGGCTGGAGAGAAGTGCATTCTCTCTCAGGTTGAGGGAAGGCAGGCAGGCAGGCAGGCAGGCAGGCAGTACCACCACCACCACCACCTACCTACCTACCTACCTACCCACCCACCCACCCACCCACCCACCCTAAGGATATAGAAGTAAGATTTGGGACTATGCTTGTTGTAGGATCCCTGGGCTGGAACCCAGGATAGAAGATGGGGCTGGTTTCCTCTATCAGCCACTTGAAGGATGCCTGAGACATTGGGTCTTGGGAGATTTTAATACCTTGGAAGGGGAGGACCAAGCCATGAAGCTGGAGCAATTGAGTCCCAAGTGAGTGAGGCAGGGAGAGTGATGGAGGGAGCAATTGCAGGAGGGAGTCAGATTAGCAGAGCTAATCCCCAGACATGGCCAGAAGGTGGTGCTCTGATGGTGAATAGAGCACCCTGTGACAGGCACTTACAGAATCACAGGAACAACACTGTGGTCCACAAAAGCCTGAGTTAGGCACTTAGGCTCACTATACAATGAATAGGGGGAAATAGGCACCAAAGGATGAAATCCACAAAAGCCATCAGGCAAGGTGGGGAGCCCTCTAAAATAGCCAATAGGAGATGCTGATTACAGGGATGTGTGCTAAGCGCTCCTGGAGATGGACACCTTCCTCTGCCTGACTCTCCACGAAACAGCTGGAGGAGATGGTGATGTTCACCTTTTCACCTAGGAGCTGGAGCATTCACCCAGGATGTGGGAGGCCTTGGATCAATTCCCCTCTCTGCCAGAGGGGAGAGAGGATTTGAACAGGGATCTCTTACTGCTTAGATCGGGGTGGACAAACTTTTTGGCTCAAGGGCCACATCTGGTTATGGAAATTGTATGGCAGGCCACGAATGCTCACTAAATTGGGGGTTGGGGTGTAGGAGGGCGTGAGGGCTTGGGCTCTGGGGTGGGGTTGGGGGTGTAGGAGGGTGCTCCAGGCTGGGACTGAGGGATTAGGAGGGAGATCAGGGCTGGGGCAGGGGGTTGGGGAGCGGAAGGGGGTCAGGGAGGCAGGCTCCGGGTGGTGCTTACCGCAAGCAGCTCCCAGAAATAGAGGCATGTCCCTCCTCCAACTCCTATGCGGAGGTGCGGCCAGGTGGCTCTGCGTGCTGCCCTGTCCGCAGGCACCACCCCTGCAGCTCCCATTGGCTGCAGTTCCCAGCCAATGGGAGCTGTGGGGGCAGCGCTTGGGGCAGGGGCAGCGTGCGGGAGCTCTAGGGCCAGATTAAAACATCTGGAGGGCCAGATGTGGCCCCCGGGCCATTGTTTGCCCACCCCGGCTTAGATAGATTCTCTAAAATCATGGACTATGACTGGGGGGACTGGGTGGATCCCCTGGCACTTGGCCAGCATATGGGGTTCTCCCCCCGCACCCCTAAGATCTCCGGTGTGTACTTCAGGAGGTGAGGGCAGCCTTATTGCCCACCTCTTGGACTTTTCTTAAGCAGGCCCTGTGGGACAGTGCTCCCTACCTGGCCCTAACCCCTGGCCTTCCAGACGTTGTCATCAGGCCCCTGACTCGCAAGCTCCCCTGGCTGCCCCCTCCAAATACCCCAAGCTAGCTGCATGATCTGCAGCCAGTCCATTTCCGAACCATGCCCAGGAAACAGCTGTACACACTTGTGTGCCACATCTTTCATTTCCTCACCCTTTTGTCTTGCCCCAACACCAATCAGTGGGATCTCTTATCATCTGTGGTGGGTAAGGAACCCCGGTGGGCCAGTCTGTATTCCACCCTAGTCCCATGGACCCTGGAGATATTAGTTGGCAGCTCCTTCATGGAACCATGAGCACAGGCATGTACCTGGCACTGTTCATTCCCCTTCCTGACACCTGCCCCTTCTGCAGGGTGAGGGAGACCCTTTTCCAGCTCCTTCAGAACCTTCTCCTTAGATTCTGGCTTCATTTCCCCCCATATCTCCTGATTTATGCACATCCCATCCGTGGCCCCATGAAGTCATGAGACCTCCTCGTCAACCTCCTCCTGGTGTTGGCCAATGTGGCCATCCTCCATACCAGGAGGAGGATGCTGGATGGGAAGATGCTCTGTGACTGTAAGACCTATTTCTGTTCCTCCCTTTGATCATACATCTGTGCAGAGTTCCTCTGGGCTGGATCCACTAGCTCTCTACCTAGACACTTTCAAGGAGCAGTGGGCACTGTCCAGGGTTCTCTGCTCAGTGTTGTCCTCTGGTTCCCTACTTTGACCCTGTAACTCTCACTCCTGTCCTTGTTTTATCATTAGTTGTTCCCCTGGAATTGCTTGGGATCTGGGTCTGGTAGCTCCTCCCTTTAGGCTGAGGGGAGTGGCCTTTAGCTGTGGGCGGATGCATTCCCAATAGGTATATTCTCTAACCACTGAGTTATGGGATATTCTGATGTGGGGCACCCTCAAGCCCTTCTGTTAAAGCTGTTCCACTGTGGATAAATAATACAAGGGTGACTGTAACAGGGGGACTGGACCTCTGGACTACAGTGTCATTCACTCACTCCCTTTCTCTCCAGTGACTTCCTAAGTATTTATACCTAGTGGAACAGTCATTGGGTCAGTTATTGGCACATCCCAGCGGAGTGCTCTAACCACTGGGCTAAAAGTTATAAGGTAGGCACCACCACCACCACCACCACCACCACCTCCTTCTCTGGTGGCAGCTGGATTTTGAATGGGACCTAACCCAGTCAGCAGCCTCTGAGTACATCTACTGGATCAGGCCCCCCCCATGTAATTTATGTGGACAAACATCTATCTGTCTCCCTGGTTTGTGAATTGCTCTGGGGCTTGGGAAGGAAATGGGCATTTGGAAGTCTTGAGTGAGGCAGCAGTGTACATGACCAGAGGCAGAAACCTAGGTGCTGAGGGAAATTTTAGCTTGAAAACTTAAGAGCCAAGCAAGTTTAGATGGCCACTGGGTTCAGCAAGAGATTTGTGGATTGCAGGGGAGTCAAAACTGAGCCTGAATCCTGGACTTAGGTAGCAAAGTATTTTTGTGGATCTGGGTCTAGATGCGTAGAACTGGAGTAGGGCACAAATGGGAAGGACTAGGTCTGTAGCATTGTTCTCCTGACCCTGAGGGAAGCCCTAGGAGCATGTCTGGAAGGGTGAGGATGGCTGCTGTCCATGGAATCATCCCTCCCTTCAAATCCACATGCATTTGCTGAGTAAGATAATGCTGGATCCTTTAATGGACAAAATAACTCTGGAGAAGCCATGCTGGCATTGCAAGGAGGCTGGCAGTGCAGAAGTAAGAGGACTCTCATAAGTGTCCTGAGACTGTTACAGCTTTGATTTGGTAAGTAAAATCTCTGGGCACATCAATAGTAGAAAGTAAAAGATAAGAGATATCAAAGCTCTTGTAGTTCACTGAGACTCAGTCAGACCATGATTACTATCATCAGGGCCAGGTTATACTAATTAAACTGAAATTGGGGTGCTCCTCTCCAAACATTAGTTGTTAGCCAGTCTAAGTGAAATAGGTGTGCTTTGGGGGAGCTTTGATTCACCACTGCCAACCCCAACTGTTCAAAAATCACCAGTCAGGCCACAAGCAACAAAGATTTAAAATTAAATAAATATTGGAGGTATTATTTACCTTTTGGTTTTTGAGCCTGTAGGGTACACTTGGGTAACCTTTCCCATGTGAGGACTAGAAATTATTTTAATTAAAGCTGAGACTGAGAGCTGGGGCTCTAAGAAAAATACTAAATATTGTGGCTGGCAATAAAATTATGAGAGTTGGCAACAGTGTTTATTGTATCTGACTACAACTCTCGCAGCTATATGAATTCACCAGGAATCTCTTAAAACACTTTATTTTCAAGGACATTATTTTACTTAGTTTATTTAAAAAGAGTTCTAAGAAATTGTTCATATAAATTCAGACTTGAAATTATTCTGAAAAACAAATTGTGATATTCATATGCAGACGTTCATATGCTGATCAAGCCGAAAAAGGCTACACATGAGGTATTGCTGTTGCTGTGCAATTCTGATTATTAGATTATATCTCTTGGCATTGTCGTCCTATTTTAGTGAGTACACAGCAATTTGAAGGAGTGGATTTTTATCCCTCTTAACACACAAAATCCTTTTAAATGGTGTAAATTGATCACTTTCAAGATAGCTTATGCATCAGATTAAATGTGTGTCGCATTACTTTATCTTTAGAATTCAGTGCAATTGTTAATGCAGTGATGAAAAGCCATCAAGCTCCCATTTCTGGTTCCTTTCAGACAGCACAAGTGGGTAATCTTTGTAAAAAGATTTACCAGTGACATGTACTCTTATTGCTTGTATACAAACCTATTATTGTGCAGTGCTATGCTACCATTGTAAATTACAGTTACATCCTCATTCCCTCCTCCCCTCACAGCTATGTTCAGAGTTCTATGTTGAAGGCCATGTTCAGCTGCCAAGGATTGGCTTAAACTTCTAGTGACAAATTATGGCAAATTAATTAAAAATATAATCACATAGCTCAAGTGCCCCAAGCTAATATTTAGTTTTTATCTGTTCACTTAAATAGCATAGTTTGTAAGTAACTTTCTTTTCATTATGAAAATCCCAAAGCAGGTGATAGATCTTTTTTCAAATTCTTGATAAGGGATGCATGTTGCTATGACTCTTTCATGCTTTCTGTGGCATCATGTAGGCCTTAATTGCATTCAATTACAATAGTTAATTGCATAAAAGAGGAAGGAATGAAACATAGCTTGCATTATGTAATTTTCTAATAAAGTTAGGGATGGGAGAATCTAATATCCATCCACTCAAATGACTTGATATCCTTTGCCTCATCCTTCTTGTTTCAGCAATGTGCTTTGGTATGCAGGGATCTTCTAGGCTGGCCACACAAGAGCAACCAGCTGTCACCTTGTGGAGCACAACTGCTTTACAATACAATATACTATCATCATGGAGGTAGTAAGACTTTGTCTGCCCATCCAGTCTCATAAAACTCAGGTTCAGTTCAGCAGGTTCAAAAGCACCTCTTTGGGAATATTCACCCATTCCTTAAATAATAAGAGTGTCCCAGATTTACTGGAGTATTCGATGTCCCCACCCATTATACAGTCTCTTTGGGAGTACCCCTATTATTTGCCAGGCTTAGCTTTTCTACAAGGGTGTGCCCTGTGGCTTTGCAACTCCAAGACTGAGCCTTTGGCTCCAGCATGCCCCACCCACTTCTCACCCTGGCTCTACAGCAAGTCCAAATGAGTTCAGACACCTGTTGGAGACTTTTCCCTTTCAAGGAGCAGTGCGGCCAGTAAACCTCTGCAGCAACACAGGGGAATCTTTTCAAAACAAGCCACCATTTATTAGTCAACTAGAATCCAGTATTTAAGAGTCCAGGTTAGAACAATAGCCAGAAAACTGAAGTCAGTCCATGGTAACAGAATTACCCACTTTCCTAGAGCCTCTTGGGATTTAACTATCTCCCTGTAGCTCTGTCAGAACCCTGAGACTACGTTTATACTGCAGCTCCAGCTCAGAAAGACACACTCATACCAGTGCACTCAAAATAGCTGAGTGAATGTTGTGGCACCAGCAGAGGCTTGGGCTAGCCACCCAAGCCTTGTCCTACCCTAACCACTGGGTCCAAGCTCAGGTGACTAGCCTGTTCCTCCCCACTGCTGAACATCAACACATTTTTACCACATTGACACTAGCCTGTCTACCTGGGCAGGAGAGGCTTACCCTGTGTGTCTCTGTCCTGGCCTGCAGCAAACTTAAAACTCAGCATGTTCACATCTGCTCTCTTTGTCCCAAGTTGCAATCCTGCTGTGTCCTCATGTTCTCCATTCTTGGGTGCTAATCGCTGGGGCTTCCATTGACTCTCCAGAGCCCTCCATTCATCTGTGCCCATTGCAATCAGTTCTAGACAGGTCTAGGGGGCATACAGCCATGCTTTGCAGCTCTGTCCTTAGGGAGCAATTAACCCCTTCTCACCCAGTGGGTAGCAATACAAATTGAATGGGTAAACGGAGTCACACATGCATTAAAAATATTGCAAAACTTACCATAATGGGCAGTAGAGATAGCAATATATTTTGCATTGCAATGTGTTTGATAGAAAATAGCCTTTTCAATTAAAGGCAATTTTTCGCAAAAAGTTTTGTGTTTGCATAAAAAAAATGCTTTTTCCAAGTTTTGGAAATCAAAATATGTGGTGTTTTTGTTGTTGTTTGGTTTGTTTGTTTGTCCTGTTTAAAGACAAGAAACTTTTTTGTAAAGTTTTAAACCATAATAACTTAGCTTTTGGGTACAGAAAACCAACAGATTTTTGGTTTTCATGTTGTTGACTAAAACCTAAAAAATTCTGACAATTTTAACAAATATGAAAAACAATTCTTAATTTCAGGAGAGGTTGAGGAAAAATATTAATGCACAAACAGTTTGGACAAGACATTGAACCAAACCATTCAGTGAGCATCTGGGATTATTTGTTAATTTATATTTTATTTCTATGCTGTCTGTGATCCAAAGAATTGGTTCTTTTACAGGATTGCCCTTTTTTTTCAATCCTACAAATAACAGGCTCATGTTGCTGGTTTAATTTAAAGATTTATGTCCACTGGCATCACAGTATCTAAATGTCACTCAAACATAAATGGATTTATCCTCACAACCCTTCTGGGAAATAGAGAAGTATTATGCTAGTATTATACATTGGTAACTGAGGCACAGAATCGTAGAATCATAGAAGATCATGGCTGGAAGAGACCTCAGGAGGTCATCAAGTCCAACCCCCTGCTCAAAGCAGGACCAACACCAACTTAATCCTCCCAGCCAGGGCTTTGTCAAGTCGGGCCTTAAAAACCTCTAAGGATGGAGATTCCACTACCTCCCGAGGTAACCCATTCCAGTGCTTCACCACTCTCCTAGTGAAATAGTGTTTCCTAACATCCAGCCTAGACCTTCCCCACTGCAAAAGTCAACCATTGCTCCTTGTTCTGTCATCTGCCACCACTGAGAACAGCTGAGCTCCATCCTCTTTGGAACCCCCCTTCAGGTAGTTTAAGACTGCTATCAAATCCCCCCTCACTCTTCTCTTCTGCAAACTAAATAAGCCCAGTTCCCTCAGCTTCTCCTTGTAAGTCATGGGCCCCCTGATCATTTTCATTGCCCTCCACTAGACTCTCTCCAATTTGTCCACATCCTTTCTGTAGTGGGGGGCACAAAACTGTACGCAATACTCCAGATGTGGCCTCACCAGTGCCAAATAGAGGGGAATAATCACTTCCCTCAATCTGCTGGCAATGCTCCTACTAATGCAGCCCAATGTGCTGTTAGCCTTCTTGGCAACAAGGACCCACTACTGACTCATATCCAGCTTCTCATCCACTGTAATCCCCAGGTACTTTTCTGCAGAACTGCTGCTTAGCCACTTGGTCCCCAGCCTGTAGCGGTGCATGGGATTCTTTTGTCCTAAGTGCAGGACTCTGCACTTGTCCTTGTTGAATCTCATCAGATTTCTTTTGGCCCAATCCTCCAATTTGTCTAGGTCACTTTGGACCCTATCCCTACCCTCCAGTGTATCTACCTCTCCCCACAGCTTAGTGACATCTGTGAACTTGTTGAGGGTGCAATCCATCCCATCATCCAGATCATTAATAAAGATGTTGAACAAAACCGGCCCCAGGACCGACCCCTGGGGTACTCTGCTTGATACCGGTTGCCAACTAGATTTCGAGCCGTTGATCACTAGTTGTTGAGCCCGACAATCTAGCCAGATTTCTATCCACCTTATAGTCTATTCATCCAATCCATACTCTTTTAACTTGTTGGCAAGAATACTGTGGGAGACCATATCAAAAGCTTTGCTAAAGTCAAGATATAGCATGTCCATTGCTTTCCCCATATCCACAGAGCCAGTTATGTCATCATAGAAGGCAATCAGGTTGGTCAGGAATGACTTGCCCTTGGTGAATCCATGCTGATTGTTCCTGATCGCCTTTCTCTCCTCCAAGTGCTTCAAAATGGTTTCCTTGAGGACCTGCTCCATGATTTTTCCAGGGACTGAGGTGAGGCTGACCAGTCTGTAGTTCCCCGGGTTCTCCTTCTTCCCTTTTTGAAAGATGGGCACTATATTTGCCTTTTTCCAATTGTCCGGGACCTCCCCTGATCGCCACAAGTTTTCAAAGATAATGACCGATGGCTTTGCAATCACATCAGCCAATTCCCTCAGCACCCTTGGATGCATTAGATCTGGACTCATGGACTTGTGCATGTCCAGCTTCTCTAAATAGTCCTTAACCTCTTCTTTCACCACTGAGGGCTGTTCACCTCCTCCCCATACTGTGTTGCCCAGGACAGCAGTGTGGGTGCTGACCTTGTCTGTGAAGACTGAGGCAAAAAAAGCATTGAGTACTTCAGCTTTTTCCACATCATCTGTCACTAGGTTGCCTCCCCATTCATTAAGGGTCCTACACTTTCCCTGACCTTTTTCTTGTTGCTAACATACTGTAGAAACCCTTCTTGTTACCCTTCACATTCCTTGCTAGCTGCAACTCCAGTTGTGTTTTGGCCTTCCTGATTACACCCTTGCATGCTCAAGCAATATTTTTATACTCCTCCCTAGTCATCTGTCCAAGTTTCCACTTCTTGTAAGCTTCCTTTTGTGTTTAAGCTCACCGAATATTTCACTGTCATATTTGCTACTCTTTCTCCACATCGGGATGGTTTGTTCCTGTGCCCTCAATAAGGCTTCTTTAAAATACAGCCAGCTTTCCTGGACTCCATCAGTTCCCTAAGGGAGTCAAAGTCTGCTTTTCTGAAGCCCAGGGTCTGTATTTTGCTACTCTCCTTTCTTCCTTTTGTGAGGATCCTGAACTCAACCATCTCATGGTCACTGCTGCCCAGGTTGCCACCCACTTCTTCTTCCTCTGCCAATTCTTCCCTGTTTGTAAGCAGCAGGTCAAGAGGAGAACGGCCCCTGGTTGGTTCCGCCAGTAGTTGCACCAGGAAGTTGTCCCCAACACTCTCCAAAAACTTCCTGTATTGTCTGTGCACTGCTGTACTGCTCTCCCAGCAGATGTCAGGATGATTGAAGTCCCCCATTAGAACCAGGGCCTGTGTTCTGGAAACTTCAGTTAATTGTCTGAAAAAAGCCTCGTCTACCTCATCCTCCTGGTCCAGTGATCTATAGCACAAGCCTACCATGACATCACCCTTGTTGTTCTCGCTTCTAAACTTAACCCAAAGACTCTCAACAGGCTTTTCTCCAGTTTCAGAGAGACTAAATAATTTGCCAAAGGTCTCATAGGGGAAGCCAAGAATTGACCCTAGATCTTCTGTGTTCCAGGCCAGTGCCTTGAGCACAATACCAACCTTCCTCCATAAGACCAGTTTTTAAGTCCCTGTGGCCCTGTGACCTTACCTATTCCAGGGTATATTTCCAGATCCATTTTCCCAGTTGGGGGCGTGGGGGGATGTATTTCTTAACTCAGTTCCTTTCATTAGTTATCAACTGTCAAGTCCTTAAGAGGACCTCAGATGCTGCTATGAAACTCCAAAAGTAGTACTGTGATTACTCCATACCTTTTCTATGCTGTTTTGAAAATGTACCCCACAATGACCAAATATTTCAAGATACATAAAACCAGCCAACGTCATTCAATCATTAAATTGCTGAGAAGAACAGGAACTAGAAATCCCCATGGACCACACATGAGCCTTTCAGGAATATTTGTATTAGCATTACCTCTTGCAAAGATACTAGACTTCCCTTTAAGTGAGTTGGAGACAGGCCATCTCTTTGGTGTAATCAGTTATATTTTTAAGGGGTGACTGACTTTTAGAGTCTTTTCTTAAATCTACATTTTAAATCTTACCTCGTGCCTACTCTTTAGTTGTAGTCTCCATCTGTGCCAATCACTGCAACTGTGGTCTTTGTTCATTACCAACAGTCGTGGCAAGAGGAAATTAAAAATGTAAATGCTTCCAATTTAATACCAATTGTTGTTGTAGAAATGTGGAAGATTTGACATGCATGGCAAAATTTTTGCTGCACAATTATTTTGTTGTTACAGTACATTTATAGTCACAATTCTGTGGTTACCATACATGAGAAATACTGACAACTATGCAAGTGCACAACTGAATCAAAGCATAGCTTACAGGCTGCATCCCTTTTGCTAACCGTGATTGGCCAGATGTTCACAATGGGATTGCTCATGTTACATTAAATGCAAGGCATTGGCTTCATTTCCATGACAGCAGCAAAACACAGGCAGGAAATATACCAGCACTTTGCTTTCAGGTGTCCTGTGCAACTCTTTCTTTTTCATGTGATTAGTCACCTACTTTTTCTTCAAGGACATGTTGAAAGATGGAATAATAGACCCAATATATCTCTGATGTAATACTATTGAATTCAGAGGCCTGATACCAAGGATACTTGCTCCAGTTTGTTTTGAGAGAGGCAAAGTTGTCACAAAGTGACAAGTGTTTTGTACATTAGATTTTAAGATACCCTATAGTAGAGCCAAAGTTCACAATCTGTGTTCATGAGGACTTTCTCTCACAAATGAGCTTTGTATCCCAGTGGCTGCATGATTTTACAATGTGGTGTTTCTATGGGAAATGTTCAGCGTTTTTTATAACTCAACATTAACATTCACAGAAAAATTCATATAAAATCCACATAACTGACAGATCATTAGCTAAGGCAAAGCTTTCCTGCGGTTTCCTCCATGGACTTGATTTCTTTTATTTGGGAGGGAGAGTGGATGGACACTGGGCTGACCTGAGTTCTATTTCCGGTTCTGCCACTGACCTGCTGGAGGGTTTCAGACAAATCTTTGTGTGTGACAATTTCTCCTTCTGTAAAATAGGAGTAGTGAGACTTGCCTCCTTTGTAAAGCATGTTGAGATCTATGAATGAAAAGTACCAAAAAACCTAGATATTTATTTCAAGTTTTAGAATATAGGTGTTTTTTTTTTAAAGGCACATGTCTTTTGCTGCTTCTCCTCCTCCACTTTGTGTGTGAAACATCTGGAGTGCTTAAAAACATGAATTTTACTCAAATAAATTCTGCCCCATCTGCTGAAGAGTTCTGGGAACTCCTGCACAAAGGCTATAAATACTTATAGAAACTGGGCTCTCCCATTTTCCTTTTGCCATTCAGTAAGCCAGATGGCTTTCATTTGTGTAAGGTTATAGTGTTTCAGTTTGTTTCTGGAGTGGGGTGAAGAAACAAGCCCAGACCTTGGATTGCCTATAGGATTTCTGTTTCCACCAGTTAAATGTGACAATTGCAGCAAAAACCAATGGACTGCAATAGTTCTTGCAGTCTGCCCCATACTTGCATGTGCTGATGTACAAACTACAAAAATCAAGCTAACAAAATTAAGTTACCAACAGTTACCATACCAGACTATCTAAAGGAGCATGGTTACCTCCTACTCTCAAAATGGGGAAATACCTCAGTATCTGGATACCAGTGTTTGGTAAATGTGGACTCAGGTAATCACTGTAGGCTAGTCACCTGGGCTGCAGCTATGTGTTGATTGGGCCGCAAGCGGCCCGCAGGTTGAGAACCACTGATCTAGTCTGTTGTAAAAGTGACTACCAGAAAGGAGGGCAGCTATCATTCCAGAGATTTAAAAGCACAAGAACATGGAAAAAAGAACAAACTATTGAAGAGGAGGAAAAAAAGCTACGTACATTGCTTTTCTCTTCTGTCTCTCTTTTTTTTTTTTTTTAATCAGCAAATCTCCTTTAGAGCATAAAGCAATGGACTAGTGTTGCTTGTTGAGATCCCATGAAAATCAAGTCCCAAGATTAATTGCAGTATGTTTTGAATTAACTTTAAAAATGATTGCAAAACAAAATTTTCAATAATTCTGCTTCCACAAAACTGTGCATGCAATCCCTGTATCTGGGCTTGCATGTCAGACATGTGCATCTGTCTACCTAACTTGCATTCACAGATATAGGTTTTCTATGGGCAAATAAGTTTACAAACAATTCTGAAGGGTTTTTTGGGGGGTGGGGATAGATGGAGTTGCAGGTTTTGGAGGTTTTTTATGACTATTGACTGAAGTAGTTTAATACTGTGAATATTCAGACTTAATTTTCAAAATTATACATGATTTATCACAACTATCCCTTTTTCCACTTCCACACTGTACATGAGAATTAGGTTCAGAGTTATTGGTTCACTTCAGAAAATCTGACCATATACAGTGCAGAGTTTTACAGTTAGAACTAACTGAAATGCCATTTAGAATGGCCAAAGATGGACATTATCTTTGTAAATATAGGAGTAAAATTATTCATCCAATCTGCACAGAGGATCTCAGTGTTGATCTTCTCTTAAATGCATAGATCTTAATGGAAGTTTTTCATGTGTACACTGGGGACAGAAGAATATCAGAATCAATGTCCACCATGTGTATGAGAGGATAAAGTTTGCCTAAAGGCTGTACATTTAATATGACATAAGACAATTAACAATGCATGTATCCAACCAAGAAGCAAAGAGTTTAGCAATTTGTCTAATAAATAATATGAATATATAAATGCTTTTAATAAATTAAGCAGAGATTAGTTTATTTTTAGAAAGACAGAATATCATTAACTTCCACCAAAGTACTAACAGTTGACTCTCTTGGTGTAAATCTACATGGTGGGAAACAGAATATTAATTATGAATTAACCTTTCACATAATGAGTAAATACAGATCAGAGACCTAGGTCACTAAATTAGAATTTTTTAAATTCTGCTGTTCAGTAACTTAATAACCTATCTGTTTCTATGGGATAGGGACTTGATATGATAGAGAAAAATATGGAATGATAAGAATAGGCTGACTAGCCATTTTAAATATACAAGATCAGATCCCATAAGGGCTACTTTAATCAACATATTTAGTTTATGCTCTCAAATTTAAGCCTGTTCCTCCTGCTTAAAGAAATGCAACACTTTGTAAAACAGACTTGGAGCCCTTTTTCAGGTCCAAGAAAGAAAACATGACAAGAACACTGTTTTTATATTGTCTGAAATCTGTAGCTGTTTGCTGGTAGAGTCTTGGGTTCACATAATAGTGGTCACAAGCAGCCCCTCGAAACTGTCAAGAAATCTTACCAGAAAGCCAAAAACCTATGAGCTAGTCCTGACCAAACTAGTCAGATCCTTTTACTCATATACCCACCTTGTTGCTTGCCCTCATCACTTCCGTGTTCACCACTTGTGACTGTCACAGCCACTGTCCACAAGTTCATTGCTGTGGAGCAAGGAGGAGTGACAAAACACTCACTTTTCTAGTTGCCTCCTGGGAGGAAAATGGGCTAGATACAGAAGAAGTAGCTTCTCCCTGGGGCTTGATTTCATTCTTCACTAGACCAAAGAAAACACAGCCTGGACAAGGGAGGATCTCTTCTCCAGTCCTGGCACAGGAGCTAGGAAGCCATGGCTGTCTCTGAAACTTTCATTCTACTGCTGAGTTAAACAGTGGAATTCCAACAATGAGCTATTTTAGAGCAGCAGTACCTTTGCTGTAGGGGAAAAAAACCCACTTGCTCCTCTGAAGAAATGTTCTTGCCCCAGGCCTGTGGATAAATAGAACTGCTAAAGCTAGTCAGAAGGATACTGGATTTTTATCTGCATCATACAAAAAGAATTTGCAATATCTATAGGTGGTGATCACCAAATGACCATCAAAGGGTTGGAGATGCCACTCTGAATGACTTCTTCAGCTTCTTTGCACATTCTCTTTGCATCTTAGCCCACTAACACAACAGATAGAGAGCATTTCTGCTGTTTTGGCCATATGCAGTAGAGAAGGATACCCCTGTAGGATCCAGCTATTTGGATGGGCACAGCACCACTTTACTGGACTGTATAGTCAGTGGTGTAAAAACAAGCAGGAACAAAGGGGAAAAAAGGAGGCAGTTTATCTGAATGGTTTCAACTTCATTTATGTCTGTAGTATTGTAGAAAGCCTCAAGACAGTTGAAAAGACCCCTGATATGAACTGTAGGATGAATACATGTATTGTAAAACTTGATTTTTACCTGTCCAAATGTAACATCTGGAGTTTTGAAAGCTCCCACCACTAAAATCTCAGAGGAATATTAAGACAGAGTCATGACACAAATTGATATTACATTCAAGGAGGGATCTCTTTGGCAATAATAGTTTAGCCAATTCACAAATAAACAAAGTCAAGAGTGCCTTGTAAATATTACTACCATGACTTCTAAGGTGCTTTGGTTTTTATATTGTATGACACATGCTACATTTTCAATATTTATTTTTCTTGTTCTGATACATGCAAATCTATACTTCCAGAGTACTCGAATTCAAAAACTGGATATTTGATTTAAATTGCTGCAGAGAAAGTAGACCTAGTAAGTTTTCATCATGGAAAACATAGCTACAGCTGTACATTACATGTTAAAGCAATCTGTGTTCCCCTGTGTAAGTGCATCATGTTGCTGAAGGAGAAGAAACATGTAGACACAATGATAGTGAGGGAAAGAGATCTTACCTGTGGTGAAGATTCACTGTTGTAACTCAATTGATCTCTTAGTGCAATTATGGCTGTTTAATTCAAACTGAAGCGGCATTTGGCGTATGCTTTCTCTTTCTAATCTCCAGGTCTATAGCAGTGTGAAATGGTCTACAGACAAGGGAAGCAGTTGGCTACACCCAAAAGCCTGTCAAAAATGTTCCAGCTGGAGGAGACCTAGGAAAAAAGGGAGGATGCAGGCTTCCAAGAGCTGGCTGACCTGTTAGCCTTCAAAAAATGTCTGAGAAAACTTTGACAGTGCTTAGATAATGATCTCAGCACACCAACTGCCTGTCATCCTGACCAATATTGTACCATTGTTTCCTTGTGCTTCCCCATTTCTCTGTATTCCCCTCTTGTCTGTTACTTAAATTGTAAGATTTCTGGGGGCAGAGACTATTGTTTTGTCCTGTATTTGAAAAGCACCTACCACAATAGGGTCCTGATCCTTAACTGGGGCTACTAGGCACTACTGACATATAAACAGTGCTCGAGGAATGTTATACCTAAGGAAAGTGGCTCCCGAAAGCCTGAGAATTATCACTTGATTGGTAGAGAGAAAGAGAGCTAGCACAATAAAAACAGCAGAGTGGATGTTTGTGGCTCAGGTGGCCACCAGGCTTTCAATGTCACAACCAGGGCATGAGTGGTCATGCATAATGGCTACAGCCAGGAACTGGAGTCAAGTGTTGGAGTCATGAACCTAGCGTCAAGCCGGGTCTGGAGCTGGGGAGGAATAAGGCAGGCACAAGAGTAATCACAGCTACAGGCATAAACATTCAATAGCCAATGACCTGCTGATTTCCTTCAGCCAATCAGGTGGTCCTACTACAACCCAACTGAGCTCATTAATCGGCCTGGAGGCTGGGCTGACTAATCTTCAGACTCAGCTGAAGAAGCTCACTCCTGATATTCTATCCCACGTGACCCCCCCCGGATCTGAGCTTAAGTGGCTATCCCAAGTCTCTGCTGGAGCCTCAGTGTCCACACTGATATTTTTAGCCTGCTAGCTTAAGCCAAGCTAGTGTGAGTCTGTCTACCTGAGTTGGGAGGCTTGCTCCCAGCTGCAATGTAGATATGCCCTAGAATGCTTCAGGTGCTCTCTGAATATCAAAAGGCATAGTGTGAAAAACGATGTAATACATGTTGGGGTTGGGAAAAGCAGCTTTCTTCTCCCATACTTTAATTCTTATCTGTAGCCAGGGTGTTGGAGTACTGTATTCTGATAATCACACAAGTAATCATTGCTTTTAAGTGAATATTAGTGTGCTATAAATAAAAATATTTATAGCTGCTATGCTCTAGAGATTTGGAGTTTCACACCAAGTAAACTTTCAGTCCTCCACTCCAGTATATACACAATCTACAGGCATACACGTTGAAGGTCTGTGCTCGATGGTCGCTCGTCCTGGAGGGGAAGGACCCAGGCATTCAGCAACCTGCCCATTTGTCCAAGCAGCCCTATTTAGGGGTGGCCTGTTTGCCCCAATTTGGGGAAGGCCCTCAAAAAGGGGGGCTAAAACAGCTCCCTTCCAACTTCTTTTTTCCTGGCTGTAAACTAATCACTGCTTGTTGGAATGTTCGCACTGTATTAACTGGACTTGAACTGAAAGACCATGAACTTTGAAAAACAGGCATAACTGACCAGAGAACTACATCAAATGGGTTGCAGCCCTAAGTGAGATGACTTTCAGAAACTGGATCACTAGATGAAGTAAACCACCACTTCTGCTGGCCTGGGAAACCTGAAAATGAACCAAGGGTATATGGTGTCAGATTTGCTGTCAAGAAGTCTATCCTCAATGCATGTATCCCTCTGTTATTTATCAATGAGAGGATCATGTGGCTGGATGTGAATATGAATTCGGGAACCCTGACTCTTCTGTCCATTTATGGACCAACACTTGACTACTCCAAACAGCAAAAAAGATGAGTTCTAGTCTCAACTGGAACAAATCATCAAAAATGTCCCCATAAGGAACAGATTCGTGGTTCTTGGTGATTTCAGTGCCAGTGTGGGGAAGGACTGGGAGCATTTTGGACACATCGTTGGCCAACACAGCATAGGTAGCCTCAATGAAAATGGCCAGCATGTCCTTGAGCTTTGCACCTCTTGTGACCTGATAGTCTTGAATACCTATTTTGCTGTTAGCAGCAGTAGCAAGGTCACATGGAGGCTCCCCTACCCAGAACACTGGCATCAGCTTGACCTCATCCTGATCTGTCGCAGAAACATTTTGTGATGTATAGCATGCTCGATCAATGCATAGTTCAGATTACAACACTGACCATGCTCTTGTCAGGGCCAAGCTCTGATTACATCTTTAAAAGATCCATCATGTGAAGCCAAAAGACAAACCTCGCCTCAACATCACTAACATGAAGGACTCTGACACTTGTGCAAAGTTTCAA
Organism: Terrapene triunguis; assembly: GCF_002925995.2. Lineage (NCBI taxonomy): Eukaryota > Metazoa > Chordata > Testudines > Emydidae > Terrapene > Terrapene triunguis. Next base: position 17,616,543 of record NW_020664446.1, read on the forward strand.
TATGCGCTTGAGCGTGTCTCTGAAAATGATCAACTTGATTCCCCTGATTCTGACACCTTATGGGAAAATTTCAAGAATAATATACTCGCTACTGCAAAGGATGTCTTTGGAACAACAAAGAAAAAACAACCTAACTGGTTCGCAGCATCTGAACATCTGCTGTTCCCACTCAGAGGGGAAAAAAAAGCAAGCTCGCCTAAGTCCAGAACTCTTAATTTCAAAGAGGCTAAGGATGCGGTCCAGAAAGCCATCAGAAAATGTGCCCAGAAGTATTGGCAAGACCTGTGCAAAATTATTCAGACCTGCTTTGAAAGAGGAGATCTTTGTGGTACCTATGATGGAATCAAAGAGGTACTTGGTCCAATTTGTAAGAAGACTGCAAATCTGAAAGCAAAAGATGGTACAATCATGACTGACAGAGAAACTGGTGGACTGAGCATTGCAAAAACCTCTATTCAAAGGATGCCATTATCTTTGATATTGCCTTAGCTGCCATTTCCCAGCTTCCAACGATACAGGCACTGGACCAAACACCAACTCTTGAAGATGTAGAGAAAGCTATCAAAGAGATTGTGCCTGGGAAAGCAGCAGGCAAATCAGATATCCTAAAGGCGGGGGGAGAGAGCTGGCAAGTGACATCCACACGCTTCTCTGCACCTGATGGAAAGAAAGCCAGGATCTGATAGACTTAAACATAATTACTTTATACAAAAATAAAGGGGACAGAGCAGACTGCAACAACTACCGAGGGATATCTCTGCTCAGCATGGTCGGCAAGGTGCTGGCAAAGTGCTTGCAAGGTTCCTGCTGAAAGGACTCCAAGTCCTTGCTGAGAGAATTTATCCTGAGAGCCAGTGTGGGTTCAGAGCTGGATACTCCATTATTGATGTCCTTCACAATGTGCTTGTTGCAAGAAAAAAGCCATGAACAACAGGCACCTCTCTATGTAGCATTCATTGACCTACAAGAGGTTTTTGATACAGTTAGCAGGAATGGCATATACAAGTTCATGTCGAAAACTGGCTGTCCACAAAAAGTGATCTCCCTATTTAAGGAGTTCCATAAGGGAATAAAGGCAACTATCCGGTATGAAAATGAAATATCATCTGAGTTTAGCAGTGATACTGGTAGCAAGGCTACGTCTTAGCACCTACTAGCTTTGGCATCTTCTTAAGTATGCTTTTGGAAACTATCAATCTGGCGTATTAACTGAATCGAGGACAGACGGCAGCTTGTTCAACATCAGCCAATTTCAAGCAAAAGGCATGTCACCAGCTCACTATTCGGGATCTGCTCTTTAGCCGGATACTGCATTTGTCTCTAACCTGATAAATTGCAGATCAGGATGAATAAGTTTCCCTGATGCATGTATTAAGTTTGGCATGATAATTAATATCAAGAAAACAGGTGTCAAGTCACAGGGCACCAACATCCCACCTGAAATCTACGTCAACGAAGCACTGGACAATATGGATTGCTTCTGCTATCTTGGCTCAATTCTAACCAGTCCACTTAGCCTTGTTCGAGAACTTGATATGAGAATTGCCAAAGCCTCTGTCACCTTTGGTAAACTTGCGTCACATTTCTGGAACAAGATGCTAACCCAGAACACAAAGGTGTCAATTTTTCAGGCTTGTGTCCTAAGTACCCTCTTTTATGGCTGTGAAAGATGGGTCATGTACTCCAAGCAGGAGCGGAGATTGAACAACTTCCACTTTGGCTGTCTCCGAAAAAACCTTGGAGTCACTTGGCACTAACAACAAGGTTCTTGAGAGAACCAGCCTTATAGTCTATGCAGACTATGTTGGATGCTCACAAGCTTCACTGGCTAGGGCATGTGTAACGCCAACAGACACCAGTTGTCAGCGGGCAGGATCAAACCGGGGACTTCTGGAGCTTAGTGCATGAGTCTCTACTGCATGAGCTAAAAGCCAACTGGCTGTTAGCTAAGGCTGTAGAGCAGACTCATTTTATCTCTCTCTCTATGTTGTCTTAGTGCCACCAGATGGGACACAACACCACACCTAGAAGGTGTGTGGGTTACATATGCCAAAGGCTGTGCTCTATGGCCAACTCAAGAACTGTCTGCAACACAGAGGAAGGCCAGAGCTCTGATACAGCAACAAGGTCAAGCAAGGTCTCAAGAAATTCAGGGTTCTCCCACTGACAACTGGGAGAACCCTGCCCACAATTGCTCGGTCTGGAGAAGCCAGGTCAAGATTGGTGCCGTCATTGCAAATATGCTTCAACCTCCATCTGGCGAGTGGACCTGTAGCCACTGTGGAAAGGTCTGCCACTCACACATCAGGGTCTTCTCCCACACTGCTGTCAAGCACCATTGACAGACTGACTTTGCTGTGTTTCCTTTCATCTGTCAAGATGTTGGATGGCCGTATTAGCTAGTGATGGGTGTTGGGGGGAAGCACTGAATTAGTCTGGTTCTACCTGCAAGCTGCAGGCAGGCTGAAGTATCCATTGTAATAGATTGGTAGACCTTATTGCCAGAAAAAAGGAAATTTCCAGGTAAATACAGATGTATTGTGCTCTATAAATGGCTTTCCCGGGTTGATAAGCCTGAATAAAACATCTGTTCTTTCAGGATGTTTTTTGGCAGACTGGAGAAGAGCTGGTAGTATAATACCACTTGGCCTCTGATTTGGCTGGTGGACCAGAAGAGCTTGAAGTGAAAACCTGTTGAGTGAGACTCGTTCTATGTGACTGTAGTTAGGGTACAGTAACTTGCTGTGATGCATTGTGGCTCATTGTAATGGGTGTATATTTAATTAAAACATTGAACTTTCATTTTCCTATTTAGATGGCGTTAAAGAGGCAGTTGTTGCTATCAAAGGTGTGCTCTGATGATGTGCTATTGTAATTACATCTGTACAGCAGCTACAATGTGCTCAGTATACCTAATATCTAAACTTAGAACAAAAATAGCCTTCTTATTATGCCTTATATGGAAATATATTGAGTTTGTGGAATCACAATGGGAAAACATGAAGTTATCGTCTCACAGGCTGTCTTGCAGTGTGAACACAGATTATGCCATGTATAGCGCTGTACATGCAGCCAAGATGGAAGACATCTTCCACTCTAATCCCCTTCTGATAAATACCCAGGTCTTTCTCAATCTGCTAAATCAAAGGTGAGGGGAGCTGGAAAATGTGCACACACAGAGTGGCATTTTCCAGAAGCCCCTGTCAAGAGTAGGTGCTACAGGTGTTGACCAAAAACAGAAGAAACATCTCAGAGTTTAAGATGACGAGTGAGGGAAGAGAGGAAAATAACAAAACAAATGCTTTTTTATTAATATCTGAATTTTTGTTAGTCACCATGTACTATATATATATATATATATAATATCCTTGTATGTTCAGTCACCTAGCTAGCATTAATTTACATGCATATTAGCAGACTTCCAGGATAAATTCAATATACTGTACTTCTGTTCTTTTCACCCAGCTCTTCTCAACTTTTTCCCCCTACAGAATTTTGTTTGAAAGCACTTCTTCAAGACAGAGTGGGTCATTTTAGGGGAACTTATTAATAGAGCATATCCCACACCAGCATATTTCCTTGTGGGAGTCCTCATTTCTGAGAACACTTTACACATTATAATTCCCAAGCCAAGGAGACAACACTTTGATGGAGGGAAGGAGATGTCACCAACTGAAACTCTAAGGGCCCACCCCTGAAGGCCAATCTTTGATATCTGCTTTTATTTTTCCTCTATGCTGAAAAAGGAAATGATCAAAAATGGAAACATTGTAAATAAAACTAAGAATAGGAATACTACCACTGTGTCTAGGGATTATAGTCAATTTATCACACTAACATTAGAACCACTGCACGCGGCTGTGAAAGTACACTGCAACTGCAACTGCAACTGTTGTTGATGGGAGAACTCCCATTGTATCTTGGGAGAACTCCATTGCCCTTCCAAGAACTTCCTTTAAATAAGATGATGTGATTATCTTAGGAAAAACTCTAATAAAACAGCCAATTCTCTCTCCAGTACTTTCATTGAAGAGGGAGAAAAATTGAATACTGCTGATGACATAGAATGGAAAGATGAAATACACAACTCAAACAAGACTCCCTGAAATAGTTACATACTAAGAAATCCGTAACCAATGGTGCAGGTGCCTGAGCGCTAACTTTTTTCAGCTGCCTTCTTGATGAAGGATAATATTTTCTTTGTTAATCTATTAGTAGATACTGAACTTCAGCAAAGTTCTTGTAAAAGGGTGGCTTGCATGGAGTCTGGAGCTCCTGGGGCTAAGCCAGTCCTGATTACAGCAGCATTGAATCACGTAGTCCCAGGATTAAAGGGGAAGCCCAGGAAACTGCAGCTATGGCTGTAGATACTGCAGGGAGCAAGAAGACTCCTGCAGGGCCTGAAAAGCCAGGGGGAGACAGAGCTCTCCAGGCAAGGGGTCCTGGAGGGATGCTGCCCAAACAGGAGAGAGACTGGAAAGGCCTGTGGAGAAGGCCAAACGCCCAGCAGAAGGTACAGGGAAGCACAGACCCTCAGGATGGAGGAGCTGTGCCCAGCTAAAACCGGGATAATGATTGAGAACTTGATTTATTTTCAAAGACTGTTTTTGACTACAGGGCAAGTGGCACTGAACCAGGGTTGGGGCCTGGAGCGTCTGGGTGAACCTAGTGGATTAAATAAATGGAACCCTTTGTGGGGATTGTTTCAATTGACTTCTTAAAGGGCCCTGAAGATTTGTGCGGGAGGGGATGCTATGGAACAACCTCTAGTCGCAAGAGGGAGTGTGGGTGGTGGCCACACTGTGCCACAGTTTTCTACCCTGCAGTAATTTGTTAATCCAATACACTTTTATGTCAAACGTGGTAGCTCTTGTGAGGTTTTTTATTTTTACATTAATTGTATCAGTGATCATAAAACTTGTTTTTTCAGCACTATCTTAAAGTCCGGATCAAATAAGAAGTGTGTTTGCATAAAACATTTACATAAGTGCCTCAAAATCTGATAACTGAACAGTAATGGACCAGGATAGGACAAATACCAAAAAACTATTTGCTGTCTTTCAGGCACTTCATGCCAAACTAGAAAGTAGTTTAAAGTGTAAAAATGGCTTCTACCAGTCACTGCAGCGATTAACCTCAAGGGTGCCAGAATGGTGCAAAGCTCAGCATTGCAACTTGATGAACCAGCAGGTTCTCTCCTAAGCATACGCTGGAACAGCTTTTTAAAGCCAAGCTCATTTGGCCCTGCTGATCGGAAACCAAAATTGGTGACAAAACTTTGAACTTCTGTAATGCCTAGAAGCAAAGAATCTCACACGCTTCACAAATGTTTAATGGATTAAACCTAATACCTCTTTGAAGTGGAGAACTCTTATCCTCTTAAAGATGAAGAAACCTTATCTGCACTAGAACTATGGCCATGAAGCTTACATCACTAGGGCGAGGAGGACTCTGGAGACATGGTGGAGGCAATATGGATAAGAAAAAGGAAATGTAATTTATTTATGGCAGTGGCCCAATCAGACAGCGTCCCTAGTCAGCTCCCTTGTTGCTGGGGTCTGCAACAGATGTCCTCAGTCATTCCTGGATCCAAGTAGCAGGGGCAAAGGTTGTAAATAGAAACTGAGATAAAGGATCTAATAATAAAATGGTAGTTCATCACTCACCCACATGTAAGTGCAGCACACAGGTCAGGCAGCAACAAGCAGAGTGAAGAAAGAAAAGAAGGGAGGGATCGCTGGCCAGAAAAGATGGGGAGCTTATACATGCACATGTCACAGTCACCACCACCAAAGTAAGAAAAAGTAAAGAGCAAAACTTTCTCCTAGGGAGTAGCTAACTCTTTTGCTCCGTACTCTGCTCTGGGGAAGGGCTTTGCTGTAGAAGCCCCAGAAATGGACCCAACCAGTGAAGTTCAGCTCCAGTGGGATTTGGATTCTTATTTCCGGTGTAGGCCCCTCTCTAGCAGTGCTGCTTCCAGTTACCACTTCTGTTTCTTTATCCATCTCCTGTCTTTCTCTGACAGGCAATATGAGAGAACTTGGCCTGCTCTAGTGATACCACAATGGTGTGACAGATTACTATCCATTATGAGGTGGAGAATAGTTACTAGGGCAACAAGATTTGCTCTAATTCTACTATAAATGGCAGCTGTCTATTACTAGATAAATTACCTCAAATTTCTAATGCCCTCTTGATAATTGGTTGGAGTATTTTGTCAAGAAGTCCTGTAGCATGGTGTTGCTCGGCAGTGCTCAATTAAGAATACTGAAGGTCAATCACCATTCTCCAACAACATTTAAAGACTACTTGTTATGAGTTTCATATTGAACTGGCACCATTGTACCACTCATCTATTGGCTATAACTATGCAATGGTACATAAATGAAAATCCCTGAAATGTAAGTTAAGCAACAATGTATGGTGGTGGGTCACATGGACTTGAAATTGGGGCATTGACTCTCATTCAGAAAAATGAAAACAATCAAAATATACTTAATTGAATTGAATTTCTATTTGAAATTTGCCTGTTTATGTATCCAATGATCATGTTACCTCTTTTGGCCACAGCATTGCATTTGGAGCTCATATTCAGCTGATTATTGAGCATGACCACCTAAGGTTTGGTTTTTATCAGCCATTGCTTCCCATGATAGAATATCCCATCCTGCAAGTCTCCTGTATCCTTTGTTCCTAGATGTATGACTTAGTATTTGGACATATGGAAACATCTATTGCTTGTACCTAGTTTACTGAGCAATCCAGATCACTCTGTATTATTTACCATCAGCCTCAATTTTTGTGTCATCTGTAAACTTGATCAGTGATTTTCTTCCAAAGTATCGACACAGATGTTAAGTAGTGTTGGACCAAGAACTGATCTGTGTGCAATGCCACTAAAACCACAGCTGCTTGATGAAGATTCCCTACTTAGTATTACATTTTGAAACAAATCTGTTAGCCAGCTTTTAATCGATTTGTGTGTGTGATGTTGATTTTGTATCATTCTAGTTCCTTAATGAAAATGTGGTGCAGTACGAAGACAAATGTCTTACACAAGTCTAAGTATATTACATAAACACTATTACCTTTGATCAACTAAACTTGTAATCTCGTCAAAAAATGTCTAACTTGATAAGATCTATTTTCCATAAATATATGTTGAGTGGCATTAATTACACTACTCTTCCTTAATTCTTTATTAATCAAAGTCTCATATCAGCCATTCAATTATTTTGCCTGGCATCAATTTCAGGCTGACAGGCCTAGAATTATCTGGGTCAAGCTGTTTATCCTCTTAAAATATTTTCACATTAGCTTTCTTCCAGTCCTCTGGAACTTCTTCAGTGTTCCAATACTTATTCAAAATCAACACTAGTGGTCCTGAGAGCTCCTTGGCCATCTCATTTAAAACTCTTGGGTGCAAGTTATCCGAATCTCCTGACTTAAGAATATCTACCTTCAGAAGTTGCTGTTTAACATCTTCCTGGGTTACTGTTGGAATGGAGAGTATTTTATCTCATAATATCCTCTCCCTTTTCCCCAAATAAAGAACAGATGTATTTATTGAACACTTCTGCCTTTTCTGCATTATTGACAGTTCTACCATTTCTTTCTAGTAATGGACCAATCTCATTGTTAGGACTCATTTTGTTCCGTATATACTATTTTAAAATCTCCTTACTGGCCTTAATTCTGCTGTCCATAGATTTCTCCTTGTGTGCTTTTGCTATCTTTATCAATTTTTGTACAGTTGTTAGTTTCCAATTTATATTTGTAAGTATCAACTTCCCCCTTTCCCTCTTTCCATTTACTATCCTTGATTTATTATTTTATAGCTGCTTTCACTTCCCCTCTCTGCAAGGCTGTTTTTTTCAACCAGTGTAGCTGTCTTTCTCAATTGTGGAATTGTGACTTTTGAGCATATAGTAAAAGGTTCTTAAGCATTTCCAAATTGCTCACTTTTTCATGTTAAAATTCTGTTCCCCCAGCTTTGGCTCAAAGCTCAGCTTTGTGAAACTGACCCTTTTTAAAAGCACTATATATATTACTAGTTTGGACTTGATTACATTTGTTGTATGCATACAAAATAATAATCATGGCCACTTGTACTAAAGCAACCACAAAATTTTAGTTCTGTATACAATTTCTTTTGAGATCCACATCAAATTCTCCCAGGTTAACACTTTTTGAGTTAGAAAATTGTCATCTTTATCTTTAGAAATTCCAAGCACATTTTAGTATTGCAGCATAACACCTCCAACATATTACTCAGACAGATAACGTAGCTTTTTTCCCTACATGTTATAGATAGTTGCCTAAGGAGCTGGTCCTCCTATCTGCTAGTGTCATTTAATGGTCTGTAGCAGACACCAACTTTTACCCCATCTTTTGTTTGATCTGTTAGAATATTGACCTAGAAGCATTTAAGATCATGTTACTGTTATTTGTCAGAAGCTCAGAAGCAGGTTGTCATTTCTGACATATAGTGTTAGTCCCCCTTCCTTTTTGCCCACCCAATCCTTCCTAAATAGGTTGTAACCATTTATTAGATTTTTTTTTTTTAACATTCCAGTCATATAAACCTTTTCTCCAGGTTTCAGTAAAACCAACTAGTTTGAATTTTTGCTCACATGTAGAACAGGAAAAATATTTGACATCTTGAAAAGTTTTGTGAGATGTGAAAATTGTTTATGTCCAGCTCTACTCCTGGGTAATTTAGCCAGTCTGACCCAGAGAAACTTCGTTGTCCTTCTACTGTCCTTCCAAACTGTACAGCTCCCTCTCCAGAGACAGTGGACCACTTTTTCACAAAACCGCCTACCTTACACTAGCAGTTCACATCCAGAATTTTCTGCCTTCTGTCCTTGCTTGCAGGGCAGGAACAATCTCTAACAAAAGATCACTTGGACATATTTCTCCATCATCCTGCTGAGTTCCCTGAAATTGTCTGTAAGCTGTGAGGTGTCACATGATGTAGTGTCATTAGTATGTACCTCGCCAGTGTATCCAGGGCCAGCTCCAGGGTTTTGGCTGCCCCAAACAGCCAAACAAACAAACAAAAAGAGCCGCGATCCCGATCGCAATCTACGGCGGCAATTCGGCGGAAGGTCCTTCGCTCCGAGCAGGAGTGAGGGACCGTCCGCCGAATTGCCGCCGAACAGCTGGACATGCTTCCCCTCTCCGAAGTGGCCGCCCCAAGCACCTGCTTGGTGAGCTGGTGCCTGGAGCCGGCCCTGAGTGTATCCTTGGCTAGAAGTCTATCCAGTCCTACAGTTACATCTTGTACCTTCATTTCAGATAGACAGAACGCAGATCTATCGTCCACCTGTCCCTTGCAGAAAGTTCTTTCTGTTCTTCTTAGTATAGAATCTGTAGCAGTGATTGTCCTCCTTAGATTGCTGGAGATCCCTTTGTGGGCACACTTGATTGTCTTGTAGGTTGGGCTGAGCAGCCATCCACAGGTATGTCCCATACAGTTCTCCATTCCATTTGACCAGCTGGCTCTTCAGAGATTTGTCTGCAGTTTCCATGCTGAGGACCTGGTATCTATTGGAAACTTCTAGCTGTGTGAATTCTTCCTGATCCTCTAATCTCTGGGTCATAACCAGCCCATGCTCATCTGCTTCTCTTCATGTAGAATGCCACCTCAACCTCTTGCTTCTGAACAAACAATCCTTGTCTGGTTTCCATTCACTCTGTTTCCTTTGTCTCTAGTTCCTTTCTTTCTTGAATTGGGGTTGGAAATGCTTCCCAAATCTGATTGTTCAAAAACTCTTCAGCCTCTCTGATGTTCTGTAGTGTAAGTACTTGTCCTTCCAAATCACAAATCTTTTCTTCCAGCACAATTACTGACTTGAACTTAAGAAAGAAGAAGTCTCAGGCAGGAAAGAAAACATGGCACATCGGCTGCAGGTCATAATTGCTATTCCATTGCTGGCCATCGGGGTATCGACTGTAGATCTGAGAACCTCAGACTCTCTCTTCTTTTCCCTCCCTCTGAAACTCTCCTGGTGGTTGCTCTTGTTGGTGGGTCCAAGGCCTTGGTCCTTCAGATAACAGATTCATGAGTGGCAGCTTCAGTCTCTGACTGTTCAGGTTGATTTCTAGTAGGGGGGGTCAAAAAGAGCAGCAGGATTCTACCGAGGGCACCTGAAAATCATTGAAGAACACAGAAGCTGTAGCACATCACTTAGTGGCACTCCCCAGTGACCTTGTCATAAGATGTATATGAGTAACCTCCCAACAGCTGAGCAGGGTTATAGTGCAGCAGTAGTGCCACTTAAAACTGTGTGGCTTCGAGCCATCAACACCAGTTAGAGGAATTTGCCTTGGTACTTAATGTTCTAAATTAAATCAGCAGGGTTGGGTCTGTAACTCACAGTGGAATTTGTCTCATTAATGTTAATTTTTTGTATTGCCACAGAGCCCCAAAGCCCAAGCAAGGAGTGGGGGTCCCATTGTCCCAACACATTGTTGTTCACATATTATCTCTTCACCAAAGCTATTTGTGCTTAAACAAGGGCTTTCTCCCACACAGCCCTCCTATTTGAAGTGGCAGCTGTACTTAGAGCATTGTCCTGTGAGGTGTTTATAATCCTCATTTCCCCTTGGCTTAAGCGAAGTTCAGTGATGCAGAGCCCCCCTCATTTCATGTCAGGAAAGGAACAATCATGTATTGTTATAAGAGATGCAAGGATATTTCTTGCCTTATTATTCACAGGAAAGACTGTCGCTTTCTGAATGATCATCATTACTATTCTTGGCACCACCCTGAAGTATTCCCTGGAAGTCTCCCCTCCAGCTACTGGCAAAGTAGGACCCTACTTAGCTTGTGAGATCACGCGTGGTATGCATAACACTGAAATAAACACAAGGGGACCGGATTCACCACTATCTTAATCTAGTTTTACACATGTGTAATTCCATTCAGTCAGTTTGCCAAATCCAATAAACCATGGTAATCAATCAAAACCTTCATTGTTATTTTTTCTTTAAAAATGAAGACATTAAGTGGAAACACCACATTAATGCGATACTATGGTTAAAGTTTTAAAGGCACAAATAGTTCAGGTAGTTCAAGGTTAATGCTCTCCCAAGAACTACTTTGGGCTACATTCACCTATATAGTAAGGCATAAAAGTTATCACGTACAGCAATAGAAAGTACTTTACTAGGTACGTGCAGAGGAGTAGAAATATTGTTACCATGGCTTCCATAATTCTGAATTTCCTGATTTTTAGTGCATATAAAATCTTGACAATGTAGATTAAAAGAGAAAAAACTTTTAATATACAGTATATATGAGAGCATTTTATTTTATTTTTTAATCTGCACTTTATCAAGCTCAGTAAGTTAATATGTGCTCACATTTTCCTTAGCTATAACCATGAAATTGAATATGGTTCTTTAAATCAGTCTTGGCTCAGATTTGTTTTACATGATTATTTCATGAAACAGCTTTTTTTAGTAATTGCTTTTCCCTTAAACATCTACGCCAAGGAAAAACTGGATTGTCAAAAACTAACTGATTTAACAATTTCTTGGTATCCTACATTACTTCACATATATCTCAAATCCTCAATGTTAAAAACATAGATGTTTTGAAGCAGCCTCTTTGAATCACTCAACTTTACATTAGTGTGCTCAGTAACTACTTCTCTAGATAAATGAGTCTAAAGGAAAATGCTCCAATGCTAATAAAATATCTGCTGGTAGCTTATTAGCCACAGCAATTTTTGCTTTCTGTACATGTCTAATAAAGTAGAAAATAAATGCTTTCTTGAATTACAGCTAAAGGTCCATTTCACAGCTCTGTGATACACCGATAGATGCTCACTTAGGAAGAGTATCTCTTTTCCTCTCCACCCTATGGGTCATTTAACACCATGAATGTGCATTTTATATTATTTAAGAGACCCAGGCACAAAACTACCATGGACATCAACAGGAGTTCTGTATGTGTTACTGGTGACATTAACCAGTAGTGTGGAGGGCCAGTGCATGAGCCTCTGCCCTACTCACCCTCCTTGATCGAGCTGTGGGGTAGGGAAGCCAGAGGCCAAATGACTTTAACAATTACTTGTGTGCTGCTGAGGGAGTGATTAACCCCAAACAGGCTAGTGTGTGTCTGTATAACTAGAGTGTGTTATTAGAATTTCCTGAGGAGTCACGTGAATTAAACCACTCACAAGAGTTAGGTCTACTTTGCAGGAACAGGGAAGAGCCAAGATTGGGCTCAAGTGAGTTTAAGTTCCTAAAATTGCCATCAAATGACATTTCTACTGCTCTGATCCTTCAGTGATCACTGTAAAAATGCAGCGGTCCACCAATGCAGAGCTCATTTTAGGATCAAGGCCAAAATGAAGTAGCCCGCTGTCACAGTTGATGGGCCAACTGTAACTCTGACCCATCTTTATCTCTCTGAAAGTACCCCCTCTAGGTCCCAGGCCTGTAGCTGTCACCTGGCTCCAGGCAGTATCATGTAATTCACCCACTCTCAGACCAAGGTTGTAGTCCCTGGTACTAACTGATTACCTCAGCAGGTCTGATTTAAGCTCAGAGCTTGCAGTTCTGCTCCTCCAGGAGCAATGGCATGGTTAATACTGTAACCAATCATACTTTGTTTTTAGGAGGCTCATTTATTATTTAGAACAAAAGCATTTCAGAGAAAGCAGATCTTAAGAAATCAACATATCACACTACACACAACTAGCTTATGAGGTGTTGACTATCTTCTACCTGGGGGCCCTAGTAGGACCAGCTCCTGATAGACTCTTCTGCAGATCCCCTCTCTCTGTCAGCTTGTCTCCCTGTCAGAGTTCACTGACAACAACCTGGACATCTCCTGCTTATTCACACCCTCCCTCCCCCTTTGTAGGGATCAAGACACTTTTTTAACTGTTTAAATCTGATCTCTAGCCTATCAGCCTGGAAAAACAATTGTCACTTTGGCCTAGAGCCTGGAAGGATACCATTGTCTTTCAAGTGTGTCCTTGGGTGTTTTTTATCTGGGAAGCCACTGTGTCACCTTCCCAGTACAGACCCTATTGAATTTGAGCATTATAATAAACATTTTACTATCCCCAATATAAGTTAGATCAATACAGGAAATTCTAATAACCCACTCTAATTATACAGGTTTCAGTAACTTTACCCGGGTCACATACAATGTTCACAAAATGGTTACATCTCAGTATTCACATTGTTACATAATCAGAGGGTGTCTGGGGTGTTGAAGGAGAGGTAGCATCCCTTTTTTATATGGGTGTGAAACACGAACAGTTTACTGCAGACATATTAAGCAACTTGAAAAATTTCACATGTGACCAACAGCCATACATGGCTGTCATACCCACACCACCTGAAATCCATCTCACGACTGACTTATGTTTCCTTGGCCAAGTCACTTAAATTATCTGTATTCTCATTTGTAAAATGGGACTGATTATTCTGACCTCATAGGGGTAGTATTTGGACTGTCAATTTAAAAATTCCTGAATTTATAAAAAAATAGCTCAAAGTAATTTCAAGTACTTCCCTTGCCCTTGATTCCCCTAGCTGATTTCTATTTAAAACCATATTTCCAAATATTAAAAATTGTTTTAAAGACCCACCCAAGCACCAGGGGAAATTAAGAAACTGATAATACAGGGTAAATTATGCAGTAAAAAGTTGTTGTTTTTTTCTCTAATATTTCACTTACAGTAATCTTAACAGTTACCTATAGCAATAGTAGATAAAAGAACTTCTGACAGAAGTCCATTGTGAGGGTTTTGTTTGTTTATAGTGATGGTGTCCCTCAAAGCAGAACTAGATTAATTCATGGAGGATAGGTCCATCGATGGCTATTAGCCAGGATGGGCAGGAATGGTGTCCCTAGCCTCTGTTTGCCAGAAGCTGGGAATGAGTGACAGGGGATGGATCACTTGATGGTTACCTGTTCTGTTCATTCCCTCTGGGGCACCTGGCACTGGCCTCTGTCAGAAGACAGGATATTGGGCTAGATGGACCTTTGGTCTGACCCAGTAGGGCCATTCTTATGTTCATTATCTGTGGTATGCCTAGATGTAAAGCACTACATACATGCCAAGTATTACAGATGAGATGGGGAGGGGCAGATTCTCTTCTAAGTTATATACTAGGGTGACTACACTGTACTAAATAAGGAGAAATTGTCCCCAACAGATAAGAGTAGAAATCCATCTATCTAGATAGATATTTATATGGCCCTCATCATCATAATATCAGAGCACTGCACAATCACAAAAGGATTAAGGAAAGTATTATCCCCATTTTACAGATGGGGGAACTGAGGTACAATGTCGGTTAAGTGATTTGTCCAAAGTCACATGGGAAGCTTGTGGCTACGGTAGGAACTGAATGCAGGTTCCCCATATCCCAGTTCAGTGACTTAGCCACCAGATACTCTTCCTTCTAGAAGCAGTCTTTATATTGAAACATTTTGAGATAATCATTTATTGGAATTAATGAAACATCACTAAAAATAATTTAAAATGAAAACGTCAGTGAGACTGGGAGAAATTTCTTTCCCATTCGATTGTTGGTCTAGTTTAGTATCTAGTGAAAAATTATAACCAGCATTTTTTTCCTGGTAGAAATTGTTTTGACCGATGGCAGAGTTACAGCAGGCATGAGTAGAGTACCACAGATTTTGTTTTTATACAGCTCCTTTCATACTTAAGATAGTCCCAAATTGATGAGTCTGAGCAATTGCTGGGTATGGTGACTGTAAAGGCCAATCTGGCAGTTGTTATCTATGACATTAATCTATGATTCAAGAAACCACTGGTTTCCTACTTTATGGGACACACAAATAAAATCTTCTCGGGTAAGAGTTCATGTCAGATATTTTATTAGCAATATAGAATTTGCACTAAGATTAATCTAGCCACAACAGAAGTTATTATGTACATTAATAAGATCAGTGATTCTAAGCTGCAGTAAGAGAACATCATTTGTTTTTTTTTAAACTGTGGATATTACTTAATGTTACCTTATATACAGAACCATGAACAGAAGAATTAGAGATGAGCCTATACCACCTCCATAGTGCACTTTTGATATTATATATGTCAGGGCCATTGGACATGATTAGATGAATGGAGCCAATCAGTAAACAATCTGCAAGCCACACAACAGAACATCATCACTGAATAAATAGGAAAAGGTCAGGACAAGTGCAAACCATTTTAAATCACAGCATGAAACTTTAATTTCACACAAAGAGAGAAACAGTCTCAGTTTATACCCAAATTAATCAAGGGCGACAAAAACATGATTTTCCTCTTGTAGACAATTATAAACACACTTAACAAACCCCCAAACAAACTTGCACTGCATCTATTGCTAGGAATCTGGGTAACAAACAAGAGGAATTGGAATCGCTCATTTGCAATTGTTCATGCATAAATTCAATCTAGTTAGTATTAGTGAAACCTCATGGGATGATTTGCATGGTTGGAATGTTAAACAAGTTATAACCATTGATTTTTAGGGAGGATTGAGTGGGCAAAAAGGAAAGGGGTGGCCCTTTATGTCAAAAATTGCATTACCTGTTCCTGAGTCACTGATCACTCAGAAGAAAATGATCTTGAATGCTTATGGATCAACGTTCTAACAGATAAAGTACAATATGGGGTATTGGTTGATGTCTGCTACAGACCACCAAATCAACCAGGGAACAGGATAACCACCTCCTTATGCACATATCTATAATGTGTATGGAGAAAAAAGCTGCATGATCAAGGGGGTTCTTCAAGTTGAGTGACATATGCTGTAGGTCCCACGTTGCCAGTACAAAAACATCCTTGGAACTCCTAAGCATTACAGTTGACAACTTCCTAACTCAAAAAGTATTGCAGCCAACATGGGGGGAATTTTTTCTTATAACTGGTCTTAACAGATAAAGAGGGACTGATAATTAATTAAAAATTAATGGTAGCTTAGGTACACATGATCATGACTTGATCACATTTATAATGTGCAAGCAGAATAAAGTCCATATCAGTAATGTATATACTCTGTGCTTTAATAGGGCCAGTTCCACAAAGCTGAAAACAATTATGGCCCAAATCAGTTGGGAGAAAGAACTTAATCAGAAAACTGTGAAAGATAATTAGGAATAATTTAAGAACACCTTACTAGAGTCCCCAAAACCTACAATCCCAAAACTGAGGAAGAAGGCTGTGCTGATTAAAAAAACAACCTAGTTTAGAAGGGAAGTAAAGGTAAACATATAAAACAACAGAAGAAAGGGGAAATTGATTGTAATTAATATAAATCAGATGGTAGGAACTGTAGAAAATTGATAAGGGAAGCAAAGGGACACAAGGCAAAATCTATGGACAGCAGACTTAAGGACAAAAAAGGAGGTTTTTTAAATACATTAGAAACAAAAAGAATCCTTATGATGATATTGGTCCATTACTATATGGAAATGGTAGAATTATTAATAATAATGCAGAAAAGACAGATGTGTTAAATAAATTTTTATTCTGTATTTGGGGAAAATGATATCATATGGGGATAACACTCTTTTCATTCTACTAGCATCTTTAAAGGATGTTAAACAGAAGCTACAAAAGGTAGACATTTCTAAATCAGCAGGTCCAGATGAGGGTTCAGAGAAGAGCCATGAGAATGATTAAGAGATTACAAAATGTGCCGTACAGTGATAGACTCAAAGAGCTGTATCTATGTAATTTAAGAAAGAGAAGGTTAAGGGGTGACTTGATTACAACCTACAAGTATCTACAGGGGGAACAAATATTTAATAATGGGCTCTTCAATCTAGCAGTGAAAGGTATAACAACATCCAATGGCTGGAAGCTGAAGCTAAACAAATTCAGACTTGAAATAAGGCGTACATTTTTAACAGTGAAACTAAATAACCATTGGAACAATTTACCAAGGGTTGTGGTGGATTCTTCATCCACTGACAATTTTTAAATCAAGAATGGATGTTTTTCTACAAGGTATGCTCTGGAAATTATTTTGGGGAAATGTTATGGCCTGTGTTATACAGGAGACCAGACTTGATGATCACAATGATCCCTTCTGGCCTTTGCATCTAGAATCTACAAACAGCTCGGGTGAGGTCCTCAATCCCCACTCTGGCCTCCTTATGCTAGGTAGAAGGATGGGAGTATTATAAAAGGACCTGAAATGCCCAGTTTCAAGCTAGGAGTTGATCTCTCTGGTGCAGGCTCTGGGAAAGACAGATGTCAGACTGACTTTCAAGAACCCATCACAAGCCCTGGCATAGAGAGGACGGCTAGGGAGGGGAGGGGCTGCAAAATGGGTTGTTTAGGCCTGGGAGCCACTATTCAGCATGAGTAAGGATTGTAGAATTTGACCTAAAGGGATTGAGTAACTTGCCCAGTCACACAGGAAATTTGTAGCAGAACCAGTAATTGAACACAATTCTCCAGAATCCCAGTCCTATAACTGTATCCACAAGACCCCCCTTCATCTCATTTGTGACTTTTTCTGCCACAGTATTTGAATGTTTAACAGACTAATACATCCTATTTAGTACCTACAGGGTAGAGGCAGCAGTAATTTACCTCTGTAAATATATCTATATTATTGTTAATTATTTCATCATAGTATTAGCTGAAAGAGAATATGTTGCCTGGGAAAGAGGATTATTCTCTTTTCAAAAGCTTTTAATCTTTTTTATGGTTACTTTTATCACTCATCCACAAGATTAAACTGACCCATTATTGCAGTCTGTCCAACATCATTATAGTGTATGACTCCAAATCCTCAGTAGTTGTTTACTTTTCCTCCACAGAAATCTGTCCAAGCCAGACAGAACAGAAAATATGTCCATCTTTTTTAAAAGGGTTATAGGTACAATGCAATAGTCCATAATTGCAGACTTCCAGTTATTATAGACAGCACAGGTCACACACAGCCAAGAGCAATAAAGCAGGAGGAAACTCATTCTCTGCTCTGTCATACCAAGCTGCTCTCATATTGACCAGGGCCCAGCCTTGTTCCAGTTTTCTTCAGACACACATTAATCTGATCTCTCTGCTCAGTGGAATAATTAGGCACATGTACAGTGAGGAACTGCAAGATTACAGTTTTCCTCTGAGCTTTCTCTTACAAGGTAACAAGCCTTGTGGAAAGGAGGAAAGTGGTAGATGTGGTATATCTTGACTTTAGTAAGGCTTTTGATACTGTCTTGCATGACCTTCTCATAAACAAACTAGGAAAATATAGCCTGGATGGAGCTACTAGTAGGTGGGTGCATAACTGGTTGGAAAAATGTTTCCAGCGAGTAATTATCAGTGGTTCACAATCAAGCTGGAAGGGCATATCGAATGGGATCCTGCAGAGATCAGTCCTGAGCCTGGTTCTGTTCAATACCTTCATAAATGATTTAGATAATGGCATAGAGAGTACACTTATATAGTTTGTGGATGATACCAAGCTGAGGGGAGGCGGGGGGGTTGCAAGTGCTTTGGAGGATAGGATTATAATTTAAAATGATCTGGAGAAACTGGAGAAATGTTCTCAAGTAAATAGGATGAAATTCAATGACAAATGCAAAGTACACCACTTAGGAAGGAACTACTACTGCACGCATACAAAATGGAAAATGACTGCCTAAGGAGGAGTACTGCGGAAAGGGATATGGGGGTTATTGGGTATCACAAGCTAAATATGAGTCAACAGTGTAATAGTGTTGCAAAAAAGGTAAACATCATTCTGGGATGTATCAGCAGGAGTGTTGTAAACAAAACATGAGAACCACAAGTTCCTCTGTAGTTGGCAGGATTTGAACCTGCACAGGGAGACCCTAATGGATTTTTAGTCTATCACCTTAACCACTCAGGCACAACTACATGACTTCAAAAATCATTCTTCCAGTCTACTCCACACTGATAAGGCCTCATCTGGCGTATTGTGTCCAGTTCTGGGTGCTACATTTCAGGCATAATGTGGCCAAATTGGAGAAAATCCTGACAAGAGCAACAAAAATGATTAAAGGTCTAAAAATATGAGGAAAGATTGGGGAAAAAATGGGTTTGTTTAGTCTGGACAAGAGAAAACAGAGAGAAAACATGATCATAGTTTTCAGGTACATGAAAGGTTGATACAAGGAGGAGGGTGAAAATTTGTTCTTTTTAATCTCTGAGGATAGGACAAGAAGCAAGAGGCTTAAATTGCAGCAAGGGAGGTTTAGGTTGGACATTAGAAAAAATTCCTAGCTGTCAGGGTAGTCAAGCACTGGAACAAAGTGCCTAGGGAGGTTGTGGAATCTCCGTCATTGGCTTATACACTCTGAGGTTTGGGGTCCCCAATTTGTTAATAATCGGACGGCTATTTGTTAATAATTTGTTAATAACTGGATCCGCGTTTTTTGGTGCTGTCCAGCCAGGAGAACGGGTTCATTGGGTGGAATCTGGGTGATTGCTGCCAAACTGTAGCAAAACCTCCAGGATCCAGCGGCTGGATGCGGTTGCTGTGCAGCGCTGCACGGGGAGGGGAGGTTGGGGTTCTGGGGCGGCACAAGCGGCTGCCCGGTGCGGTGCTCCATTGAGGTGGCTGAACGGGGGGAGCTGAGCCCTGCCTGGCTCCGGAGTAGCGCTGTGGGTGGGTTGGGGAGGCAGAAGCGAGCCCCGCTGTTGTTCAATCTGACGGCACGAAGTGGGCGCTCGGGCTCCGCAATGGGCTGGAGCCGCCGCGTTCCGCAGCTCAGCGACTCCCTGCCGCGGCGGAACCAAAGTGCCTCGGGCGCTGGGGCAGCCCGGACGGCTGGGGAACGGGATCGGCAGCGCACTGCTCTGCGGCGCTTCCTGTTCCGGCGCCGGGCTGAGGCTTCCCCGCTACTGCAGAGAACCCGGCCGTCCCCCTCCCCTCTCACCGCACCCCCCGCAGAGCCAGGGGCCACCGCCCGGGGTCCCGTGCGCCGCGGCCGGGCTCCCCCTGCACAGTATGTTGCCCTACACGGTGAACATCAGGCTGTCGTCCCGGACCCTCACCGGAGCCCTGAGCGCGCACAACAAGGGGGCGGTGGACTGGTGAGTGCGGGGCGGGGCAGGGGAGCCCTCGCCTGCAGCGGGGCGTGAAGGACCCAGGATGGGGCGTGAGAGAGAGAGTGAAGGCCCCTGGATGGGGATGGAGGGCGGGGGGCCCTGGCGGACCTGGTGGGTGGGTGGCGGCTTATGGTTTAGAGGTGGTTGATGAATCAATAGGCAAGGAGGCCTTGGAGCCCCAGAGGAGGAAGGGGAGGATGGTGGGGGAGTGAGGCTCTCCTGCCCCTACGTGGAGGAGGAAGCCCTGCCCTTGTGGTGCAGGGGGAGAGGCCTTTCAGGGAGAGGCTGGGCACTAGAGAGTTAGAGGACCAAAGTCTTTGGAGTGAGGAGCGAACTATGCCCTCCAGCCTCTCAGAGACAGCTGTCAACGAGGGACTGCGCCTAACCCACTTTCTCTGTGATTGGGAAGGTTGTTACTCACTTTTCTAAGAGTACAGCATAGGCAGCCTCAAACACTGAAAACATGAGTTTTAAACATGTTTTAAAAAATCAGGTGTTCTCTTATTTGCCTTCTGGTTTATGTTTAGGTTCCTGAAACTTTGCTTGGTATAGGGTACACTGAAGTCATGTTTTCAGTTTCTTTCCACAACTGGAAGGTCTAGGAAAAAATAAAGTTGAGATTCCCACGTAATCACTTGTCTGCAGAAGCTGAAACATTAAATCAGACACCAAATATCGTGGGGCTTGCTATATAATTGTGAAAATTGTCAGCACTGAGTTTGGAGGATCTGATCAGTTTCACTTCCTCAAATGAAAACTTATCATAAACATGCTCCTGACAAATTCAGTTACGTTAAATTTCTGTGCATCGATGACTGTTTCTGTTTTTGTCTGTTAAATGTTTATATTGGTGTAGGGTCAAAAGCAGTGGTTCTCAACCTTTTTTGGCCCAGGACCCATTTGTAAATGTTTATGGTCTGTTGCGACCCAGTAAATAATCTGGGGGTGGAGGTTCTGGGGTAGTTTTGGTTGGATCCTACCCAGCACTCATTTATTTATTT
>NW_020664446.1:17638015-17816329 GCF_002925995.2 Terrapene triunguis
ACATAAAATGTGTGTGTATTTATGTTCAATGCCCTGTATGCCCTCCAACTAATCCAAACAACTGCTCTGTCAGCGAGGTTAAAATTATACCTATTTTGCAGCTGCTGAAACTGAATAGACTGCCTGATTTTCAGTCCCATGCTTAAATAACTGAACCAACCCTCTGTCTGAGGACTTGTGCTTCCAGATCTGTCAAGTCAAGACCGCACCTTCCCCTCCACTGATTCCCTTGATATTTTCTCAGAGCAGTGGACATTATGGGGTTTTGTGCTTGGTCCCCTTTTGGATTCCTTGCTTTGACTCCTTGATTCCAATCCTATTCTTGTTTGTCCCCAACCATTTAACTGAACCCCATTTTTTTTTTTGGTCCTCCTCTGTGGCAATGTCAACCTCTTCTTTGAGGTCAAATAGGTTGAAACTTTTGACTACTATTAAACTCACTTAAAATATGCCCCTTTTCTCCTTCAGTTCTCCCCTTCCCTGCAAAAACCAACCAACCAACCAACAAACCCATCCACCTCCCAACAATGTGAATTATCTCGTATCTTATAAAAGAACATGCCATTTACTGATGCAGGTGGTTTAAACTATGTAAGGTTTTAGCTTGCCCTTTTAGCATTTAAACAGCCTCTGACATAAATTAGCCTTGCATTGAAAAATTGCTCCCTGTAGAGTGCTGGAATTGAGTTTTGTATTTTTTCAGGTTTTATTTTGTTGGGTAAATATTACTATTTTTATTTGTTTCCAGTAGCATGCACACAACATGCTTCATGTTGTACAAACAAGTGGCACAGTTCTTGCCCCCAAATGATTTTAATTTTAAAAATAATCAAACAGAGAGGCAGAGTGTAGGGGAGAGGGAGATGACAAACAGTTAACATTAGCCCTCTCTTCATAATAAATGCAATGTTTTAATGATATGATATAGAAGCAATCACAAATAAATCAACCATGCTGCTGTAGTTGCAGTTCAGCTTTATTTTATTACTTATTATGCACAATATCAGTTTTGTTGATAATCCAGCTACAGAAACTCTAATGAAGTATAGATCATTGCTAATCCAGTTTGACTTTACAGCTAAAAAATCTCATGAAATCCAAGTACACCTACTGATGGTCTGGACATTTATTCCTTTCCCTGTTTGATAGTAACATTGCTATTTTTCCAGGGGCTGGCAAGGTTTGATTGCATATGGGTGTCAGTCCCTGGTGCTTGTTATTGATTCCAACACTGCCCAGACTGTACAAGTTTTGGAAAGACACAAAACTACTGTTGTCAAGGTGAGTTTATCTGTTTCAGATTGTTTCGTGTGATTCTTTTGTGTGTGTTGTTTTTTCTAAATTTCAGTGTAAAGAACTACCATTTTATCTAATTTGACTTTCACATCAAATCTGGTGTATGACATTAATCTTTAAGGAATAAAATGACCTCTTTGATGGCCAAGATCCAATCATTTGTTGAAATTGAACAGGCATCTATGGTATCATTATATTTTCAGATGTATGGAGAAACATCTGTATGTGTGTTAACGATATAGATATGGCCAAAACAGAAACGCTCCTTAAAAAAACAATTATTATACTCCTAATAAACACTGAAGTCGTACTTTGCTTTTGGCTTAACTGAACTTTCCTTATTAGAAAAAGGCCAATGTTGAAAACAAGATGTATGCATGGCAACATGCAGTTCTACTAACTTTACAATCCATAAAAATATTTTTACTGTTTTCCTATTATTTTTGAATCTTAGAAATATTTTTATGGCTTACTGTAATAGCAGTAATGACTCACTAGGAAGGCTTTTCCTGATAGTTAGATAGCTGAGTTCATCATCATGGCACATGCCAAAGAGATGCAGCCTCCTTGCAGATCAAGCACCACCCGATTGTTTTTGAGCTAAGTCTGGCTCAGTGTTCAGTCTGCGTCTGTTATTGGTGTTCTTATAGTGCTACTTTTGGCGACCATGTGATAGCTGGTTGTGCAGCAGCATTCCTTAGTTAATGCACTAACTGGCTGAGTTAAGTGCCCTCAATTTCATTTTGCAACATTTATCTCCTAGGAAATACTGCTTGTGCGTATTTGATTCCTTAGTATTTTCTTGTTGGATTCCTATATTTCTGAGAAAATGAAACTGTGCTGACATTCTTAAGTCATCAGTTCATCATGATTATCAATAATTATGACAACCGTAAAAAGATGAAAAATTCTGAGCTCTTTTTAGCGATAATCTGCCTATCTATGGATTCTCTAGTCTTGGGGAAGGGGTGAAGCATGTTTTCTGTGGAGATTTCTCAGCTCAGAACTCCATCAAATAGTTTGTCAGGGTTTGACCTTGCCAACCTATAGAGCATGGTACAAGCTATTCAGATTTGCATCTAAATCAGGACAAGAATCCCTCTAGTCACATTTTAATGATTGAATTTAGTCTCCAGATTTGGAGTCATAACATGCCAGAGAGCAACTGAATTTTCTACATAATTTTAGAGCTATCATTTTTCTGATACTGCCAGGCTGTGTCTCTGACTTGCCTATTGATTAACATAGAGAGATTTTTGTTTCTATTGATAAGAGTATTTTTGAAATGTAAACATCTGGAACAGCTATATAAGTTGTGTGCCATGTCGTATCTCCATATACGACAACACATGTCTATGCCACAAACATTTTGATTAAAGCCTTTCTGTTTTATTACATGCGTGGAGATTGTCAAAGTAATATGTGGCCAAAATTTGAACAATAAATTATACTATCCTAGATAGTGGATGGAGCAATAAGTGATATGGACACATGCAAGAGGTTGGCAAATAACCATACAAATAGTTAGTCAGCATCATAACTGTTCTAAATTGAACATAATATTTAGGTATTACTTCTATTGGTTAGAGATGGTCCTGCAGTTGGTCACAAAATGAAAATGAAGACTGAAGAGAAAGGAAACACAAATATACCTACACCTCTACCCCGATATAATGCGACCCGATATAACACGAATTTGGATATAATGCGGTAAAGCAGTGCTCCAGGGGGGTGGAGCTGCGCACTCCGGTGAATCAAAGCAAGTTCGATATAACACGGTTTCACTTATAACGCGGTAAGATTTTTTGGCTCCCGAGGACAGCGTTATATCGAGGTAGAGGTATATTGGCCAATCCACAT
Organism: Terrapene triunguis; assembly: GCF_002925995.2. Taxonomy (NCBI): domain Eukaryota; kingdom Metazoa; phylum Chordata; order Testudines; family Emydidae; genus Terrapene; species Terrapene triunguis. The sequence goes on from NW_020664446.1 coordinate 17,641,172, forward strand.
GGATATTTTGGGGACCTGTATATTATGAAGTATATTAAAACACTTTTTAATGCCTTTACTCTCTTAAGGCAAGATACTGTAAAAGAAAATGTATCAAATCATTCTTTACAGCATGTTTGAAAATTATATACTCTGTCATTACAATGAATGACACCCACTCTGTATGAGCAGATTGTCTTCTTAGCCTCCTCCACCCTGACGTGCTGGGCTGTCCTCAGAACTGGTCATGAGATATAGGTAAATACCAGTACCTAAAATAGGGTCCAAACAGCAAATTAAACACACAGTGAAACAGGACAGCAGCAATATTAATAGCTTAGTTTAAAAGTTGCACATAGGTTAGTAAATAAATTATAACAGATTCAACTCTGTTGCCTTATAATGATAGCATTGTAACTGCATCAGGATAGCTATATTTTCCAGCTAATTTTATGACGCTATACTATTTCAACAGTCAGCTAAATGTCAAGGTCCCTAGAGTCTTTATATAATTTATTAGATCATTTTTCAAAACCACCGTCTCATTTATTAACTGGAGCAGACCCAGGAAAATGACTAATTTATGAGGAAAAAGAGTGGAATTCTTTTCTTTTCTGCTTTAAAGATCAGTAGACATCATATAAGAAATTATTATACTGGCCAAGATCTTTCCACACTCCTCTAGATGTAATCATAAATAATTTTCTTTAGTTCCTGAGCTTAATATTTAGGAAGTCTGCTTACCACATTCCTTTCAAAAAGAACTATTACAGTTGCAAGTGACATAAGAAACATATTCTGAGTCCATTATTACAAAGAAAATAACATGGACAGGTTCCATTTACAAGGAATTTTCACCTAAAAAACTTGTTTACATTATGTTACTGGACTGCATACCCCAGCAGTTAACACTATTAAAAGCCAAGAAATAAGCAATTAAGTATTTCAACACACTGTCTGCAATCTATTAAACATATCCTCTTTTTAACCTTAAAAACCTTATATCTTTTGCACACATTTCTACCTTCATGTTGGACTATTAATGGTTATCCTTAAAGTCCAGCCATGTTTACTTTATATATTTACTCCCTTTGTCCTAATGAGTAATATAGATTTTCTGTGGCTTTAATAATATTATCTATATTTAGGGTATTTTTTATTGGTGTGTAATGTCATATTGCAAATAGTGATTGCCAGATGTTTGTCTGTAATATGACAGTTGTGCATGGGTGACAGTTCTGAAGTTCATGTGGCTTTTTTATATAGTAATTACAGGTTTAAAATCTACATTTGTGTATGCATTCACATATTATATTATTGGTCACACTCAGGCTTGCTCTTTAGTTGTTAAGGTGAGGGTGATATGTGTGGCCTGTGGATGGTGGAAAGAAGTAACTGATGTTGCAAAGATCTTTCACCTCCCTTTCCCAGTTCAGCTCAATGTTGTGGCAGAACTGACAAAAGGCGAGCAGGGATGTAGGGGCAGAGTTACAGGGAATGATTGAGGAAGTGGTAAGAGGGTTTTGATTTGAGGTACACAGGGATGTGGCTGGGAACTTGCGGTGGTGGAGCCTAAGGTCTGCTGTTTTGATGCACCCCAGGAGTTGAAGCCAGAATGCTAAGAAGCCGTTGATGTTCCAATGCCTTTGTGCAAAGCACTGGACTCGCTCACACATACATTTCCTTCTTGGCCATCCAGACACCTCATGACTCTGCTTAAACTAGGCTAGGAGAGTGGTTTGTGTGTATAGCGTGGTGGTTCTTTGGGTGAAAAGAGAGGTTCTAGATGACTGTAGCATAGTAGCAGCACCTGATATATTTCTTTGAATAAAGTATATGTAGGAACTGAAGAGAAACAGTCAAACAAAAAAAGAGTCCTGTTCAGTTACATCACATGAAGGCAGACAACTAAATACTGACAAGTTTTAAAAGTGCTTGTATACAAATTCAAGAAGTCTAAATACAAACATGGGTGAACTTGAGTTCCTGGTATTAAATGTGGATATTGATATAATAGGCATCCCAGAAACTTGCTGGAATGATGATAATCAATGGGACATGGTAATACCAGGGTACAAAATATATAGGAATGATAGAATAGGTCACACTGGTTGAGAAGTGAAACTATATGTAAAAGCAAACATAATCCCATGTAGTAAAAATTTTAAGTGACTCAAACAGTACCATAAAATCTCGATGGATAGAAATTCCATTCTTGAATGATAAGAGTATAGCAGTAGTAATATACCGTCAACCACCTGACCAGGATGGTGACAGTGATTGTGAAATGTTCAGGGATATTAGAGAGGCTACATAAACAGAAAATGCAATAATAAGGGGGATTATGACTGTCCCCATAGTGACTGGGTACATGTCACCTCAGGACAGGATGCAGAGATAAAATTTCTAGACATCATTAATGACTGCTTCTTGGAGCAGCTAGTCCTGGAACCCACAAGGGGAGAGGCAATTCTTGATTTTGTCCTAAGTGGGGCACAGGATCTGGTTCAAAAGTTAAATATAGCTGAACTACTTGGTAATAGTGACCACAGTGTAATTAAATTTAACATCCTTGTAATGGGAGAATACTAAAGAAACCCACCGCAGTAGCATTTACTTCAGAAAGGGAAACTACACAAAAATGAGGAAGCTAGTTACACAGAAATTAAAAGGATCAGTCATGAGTGAAATGCCTGCAAGCTGCTTGAAAACTTAAAAAAACCCACCATAGTAGAGGCTCAAACTAAGGGCAGGTCTACACTACAGGTCTAAATCGACCTAAGTTATGTAGCTCCAGCTATGTACCTTAGGTTGACTTATTGCGGTGTCTACACTGTGCTGGGTCGACATGAGAAACTCTCCTGTTTGACTTACCTTATGCTTTTCATTCTGGTGGAGTACCGGAACTGATAGGAGAGCGATCGGCGGTCGATTTAGCGGCTCTTCACTAGATCTGTTAAATCAATCCCTGGTCGATCGATCACCACATGTTGATCCCCCAGTAAGAGGAGACAAGCCCTAAATGTAAACCCTCAAATAAAAACCAAACAAACAGTAAGAGGACCAAAAGAAAATGCCACCATGGCTAAACAACAGAGTAAAATAGGTGATTAGAGCGAAAAAGATATTGTTTCAAAATTGGAAGTCAAATCCTAGTGAGGAAAATAAAAAGCAGCATAAAGTCTGGCAAGTCAAGTGTAAAAGTATAATTAGGCAGTCCAAAAAAAAAAAAAAATTGAAGAGCAACTAGCAAAAGAAACACAAACTAACAGCAATTTTTTTAAAGTACATCAGAAGCAGGAAGCCTGCCAGTCACAGGGCCACTGAACAAACGAGGTGCTAAAGGAGCACTCAAGGAAGACAAGACTGTTGTGGAGAAGCTAAATGAATTCTTTGCTTTGGTCTTCACTGCAAAGGATGTGAGGGAGATTCTCAAACCTGAGCCATTCTTTTTAGGTGACAACTCTGAGGAACTGTCCTAGATGGAGGTGTCACTAGAGGAGGTTTTGGACCAAATTGATAAACAGTTATAACTTACCAGGACCAGCTGCTATTCACCCAAGTGTTCTGAAATATGAAATTGCACAGCTACTAACTGTGCTATGTAATCTATCACTTAAATCAGCCTCTGTACTAGATGACTGGAGGATAGCTAATGCGGTGCCGATTTTTATTAAGAAGGCTCCTGAGGCTATCCTGGCAATTACAGGCTGGTAATATATATAGGATAAACTTAAATAATTAAACTGGCAACTGCTGTGCAAGTTTAAGTCTCTATTTATTAAACTGTAGTCATTTCACATGCATGTCACTAACAGTTGCATAATCTTCTGGTGTCTGTGTTTCATATAGTTTGTATCCCATTTAGTGGTGTCAAACTAAAAACTATTTAATACTTGTCTTTATTATACATAACTATCTATTTTAACTGGTTTCATTCATACCTTCAGGTTAAATGGGCTAAAGAAAACTACCATCACAATATTGGTTCTCCCTATTCTTTGCGCTTAGCTTCTGCTGATGCTACTGGAAAGATAATTGTTTGGGATGTGGCAACGGGAACAGTTCGCTGTGAAATACAGGAGCATACAAAACCAATCCAAGGTAAGGAAGGTGTATGCTATTTTTATAAATAAGTTGTATTGTAAGAGTCAGTATTATCTACTAGTTATAGTGGTGATTGGAGGCCAGGACTCATAAATTCTGTTCACAGGCCTGCCATTGACTTATTCTCTGACCTTGGGTACATCACTCTGAGTGCCCGTTTACCCACCTTTAGCATAGGTATAATGCTTATCTCCCAGCTGGGCTGCTATGGGGTTTGTTTAATGCCTATAAAATGTTCTGAGATCTTCTGATGAAAAGTGCTATAAGTTAAGAAGTATTTTATTATTGATAAATGTTCACACAAAACACTAAATAAACCTCCTTGTTTTTGAGTTGGGGATTTAATGCAGCTTTCAGTCCACATTGTAATAATACTTGTATAGCATTACAGTGCTGTTAATCATGGATTTGACTGTATTTTTATTTACAGTGCATTTTATATAGCCACTTACAGTGCAAGCATACTAATATGACAAGTTAAAATTGGATTGTGTATTCCTAAGGAATAAAAGTTTCTTTGTAATTTTAAACCATTATGCCCCAGATTCCTTTGAATACCTATATCTGTCTTCCTTGGCATGCAATAACAGGAAGGCTATTTCATGGATAGGAGCTGGTATAGAAAAAGCAATAAAATGGATTGGAAAAGGAAACAAAGGGAGCATTAAGGAGCAGGCAAATGGCAGCAAATGACTTGGCTGTAAGATGAAACTAGAGCTGATATGTGCTTGGGTTTAACTGGGTAGTGTCTTGAAGTTGAGACTGCAGTGTTTGAATTTGATGTAGAAGGAGTCAATGGAGAGACTGATGGGAGAGGGCTTGACATGATAGAACATGCAGGAGAGGAAGGAATTTTTGGATGATCATTGATTTTTGGTTACAGTTGACAAGGTATGTCGGGGAGGCATTTGCTTTTTACGTTATCATATCTGTATACATCTCCATGTTGCAACACTTCAACAGGAAGCTATAGAAAATACTCACAAAGCCATACATAAATAATCCTTCTTGTTTAGAATGCTTGGAATGTTCTTTGTTGTGCTCCTATTAAAAAATTAAAAAGGAGCATAGATTAATACAATGGTTCTCAATCTTTTTCCACCCACAACCTAGAAACCCTCCAGTTTCTTAATGCAAAGTACCTACATTTCCCAGGCCTTTCTGGCCACAAAAATTTGTGGGCTATAATGAGTACGAAACTGTAGGTATGTTTGATGCTGGGACTTGTGGAGGGTCTATGCTTGATCGTGCTGGATAGCAGGCTCCTGATGCTAGTCGGGCTGGGTGTAGTGGCAATTACTGGTGATGTCTGGTGGGATGCTTTACCTCATCCCAGCTTCCCTCAGCAGACTACTTAGCTTTGGAGATTGTGGAAGCCAGCCCGATAGTCTCTGGAAGTGCTGCTTGCCCCAGCGCTCATTGTCATACTAGTAGGTTTGGTGGATAGGTGGGAGGACCGAAGAGCTGCTCTAGGACTTAGTGGTGGAGTGGAACAAAGAGCAGCAGGAGAGAGGGCATGGTAAGCAACCTTCCTTTTACCTGGCTTCTGTTTGTTTTGTTGTCAGTCAGTAGGTTACCATCCAGCAAATGCCTCCAGTGAAGAAGTCTTAGTCTGATGCTTAGAACAGGGGCTTAAACATTAAACTGTACTGCTTCCACCACAGATTCGCTGAATGACCTTAGGCACATGTCACTTAATCTCTCTCTCTCTCTCTCCATGTTTCCCCAGCTGTAAAATGGGAATACTACTACTTTCCCACGATTGAGGATCTTGGATAAGAACTACTTTATTATTATTGGTAGTAGGGACTTACAAGATCTCCTCTTGTGTGTGAGATTCTGGTTGCTAAAAGAAACATGCAGTTTTATTTTCTTGGGAATTTTTCAGTAAACAAGTTTCTGTGCAAACACATTTTGGCATCCTTTAAGCTCTCCTGTGATTTTAAAATCAAACCAAATCATGAGTAAATCTTTGTTTTATAGCTACCCACATCCTTATTAGCATCACTTTATAGGTTGTTTTATTTCTGAAGTAAAACTCAGAAATGAAGTTTTGTTGTGCAATGAAATTTTCATAGTACATTTCCGAGAATAGTTAATAGTTCATTTGGGCCCCAAGCCTTTTTTTTTCTTCCTTCCCCTCTTCCAAACTCTCTCTGTGACACCAGCCTGACTCCTGTTTTTATCTTTAACTGTATTATCTGAAAAGCCACTTAACAAATTAGATGTTTGTTTCTTTAGCAAGGTTTATAAAACAGAAACATAAAATAAAGTGGATAAAATACAGCAGCCAGCTTTTGTTTGGCTTCAGTTAATTCAATTAGCTTTGTTTTTTTCTCTAGTGTTACAGGTTTTTTCTAAGATGATGATACTGAGTTACTGAATGATTAGTGTGGCTTTTTACATGTTGCTTAAAGCCATTTTCCGATTGTATAGCCATCGACTCCCAATAGTGTATAACTTGTACCTTCTCACCCACGGAAATCATTATCTCTGTTGTTCTGATGAATGGCAGAAAAGTTAATGGGGGGCAAAATCAAAAAAATTTCATTCCTTTCCTCACCTTAAATTCATATTTAAATGTATTTTTAGAACATTGTCCTGCTTTACATTGCTGTGTTTGTAAGCAAGGTTATCCATTGTTTTTCTGTTTACGGTGTGAAACTGGTGGAGTTATTTTTAAGATCTGATTAACTTTTTATCCTTTTTTTTAAGTGTTTTGCAATACAAGCACCTCCCATCAGCACTCTTGAATATAGTCTCCATTGTAATAAAAAACATCTCCGAGCTACCATCTAGCACAGGGTACTCACAAAGTTTTCATAGTGTGAACCACATCTTAATAAAGAGATTATCTCACAGATCATCTCCCCTCCTATCATCACATAACATTCCTTTGGCAGTTACGTCAATTACTTACATAGATAAATAATATTGAGAAAGTTTATTGTAATTTTCAGTCTTTTAGTGTAACGAGTATTATCCTTTTTTTTTTAATCAGTCTTCTGTTGATGCTCTTTTCTCTCATGTGTTCTGTTCCTTTCTTCTTATGCTCCTTGTATGTACTTTTCTGTTTCTGGTGCTATATAGCCATTCGGTTCTCTTTTCCCTCTGGACTTTCTCTCTTGCTGGTAGGTGGCAATTTCAGTCCCACTGGTTTGTTCTGGTCCCTAAAAGATGCTCCTTTTTTCTTCCCTTCTCATCTTGTTTAGCAGTATCCCATAAGAGAGACAGGTAGTTGGGAATGTTGTGAAGGCCAAAACTAACAGGGTTCAAAAAAACCCCAGATACGTTCCTGGAGGATAGATTCATTAATGGCTATTAGCCAAGATGGTCAGGGATGCAACCTCATGCTCTCAGTGTCCCTAGCCTCTGATTGCCAGAAGCTGGGAGTGGATAACAGGGGATGGAGCACTTGATGATTACCTGTCCTGTTCAGCATTTGTCATTGGCTACTGTCGAAAGACAGAATACTGGGCTGTATGGACCATTGGTCTGACTCAGTATGGCTGTTCTTATGTTCTTTTGTTCTTTAGTTGGCTCCTTCTTTTCATCTGCTTCTACAGACCTCCAGGCTCTTGTTTGCAATAATTGGAAATTAGCAACAGTGTGACCTGCCAGTTCTCTATGCACCATTAGCACGTGCTTCACAGATGACAATTTGGGAGTTGCTGATATAAAATGTACAAAATGTCCTTTTATATTTTATTTTATATATTTTGTCCAGAGTCCAATATAACCAATGCAGCAGTTTGCACCGGGCTGTTTTTAATATAGCATGTCACTGTTACTGTGCAAACTGCACCTTAGACCTCTCTTTGTCCTCTTTGAGGGCACCTCTTTGACAGGTTTTGCTATATTGCCCATCTCTGGATGAAACCAGGTGGTCCTAGCACTCTTGGACTGGGATCTCTGGGCTGCAGTCCCCCTTTTTACCTACCTTGTTAAGCCGACAGACCAAACTGGGGTTGGCACCTGTAAGCTCTTTCCCCCCGGAATCTGTGACAGCAGCTCATTAAAGTAACTGAAAAACAGTATCTTCAAACAAAGTGGCATTGTTAGCCAAAAGAAACATAGCGTCTATAAAATGGGTTAATAAAACAGCTGAGTTCTGTATGCGTATTTCCTTAAAGCTTAGCCTCTCTATCCAGAGGTCAGGTAGACCCAGCGTATTCCCATCTCTTGTTGGGAAATCCAGACCACTTATTGCAGTTCTTATGTCTGTCTGACAGAGACCCATCTTTTGCCACTGCTGCTGACAGCCCATTCAGCCTGTCTTCTTTAAGGTTTAGGATTTTGTCTGGTCCTAGGCTTTCGGCCTGGGGAAGAGTAAACCATGTCAGCTTGATGGGAGCCGGGCACGGCTTTCTTCAGTTAATAACCCTTCTTCCCTGAAGAACTTGAATAGGCAAAACACAAAGGAAGGGGAGTAGGAAGTATTAGCCCCATTTTATGAATAGGGAACTGAGGTAGAGAGAAATTGTGACTTGCCAGGGTCACACCCATCTGTGGCAAAGCGAGGTATTAAGTCCAGATCTCCTGAGTCTCAGTCCAGTCACGTGACCTTCCTCCCCATGTTAACCTTAATTTTCTTCCCGTGTGGGTGTGTATATACACCTCTACCTTGATAGAATGCTGTCCTCGGGAGCCAAAAAATCTTACCGCGTTATAGGTGAAACCGCATTATTTCGAACTTGCTTTGATCCGCCGGAGTTATATCAGATTGCGTTAGATCGAGGTAGAGGTGTATATACACAATATCTTTCATTTCATGATCTCTCTGTGTACTTCCAGTGCACTTGTTTAAAAAAGCACTATGAGTTGGCTTTAACTACATTATTACTGAGGTCAGTGAAGTCTTACCATTGACTTCAGTGCGAAAACAGAGTTAGGACAGTGCTGAGTGTTTTTGAATATTCAAGCGCATTATTTTTATATATATATATATATATATATACACACACATACATTACATTATTTTAGCTGAGTCTGTATATTGGTACTTGGCTTTTTTAAAGTGTCCTTCTCGCTCAACTGAGTAGATAATGACACACTGCATTCTCCAGCAGGATAGATTCAAAGTATATTCTCAATGTCATTGGAAGTCATCCATCTTTTTTTTTTTTTTTTTTTGAAAGAAAATAGGGAAATTATATATTGAAAACCATCCTTTGAAAAGAGTTGGATAATGAGCTCTTCTTGCCAGCTTAGAAACACATCAAAGTAATTTGATATTTCACACGAATGATTTGTGCACATTCTTACAGCATTTTTGTATTAACTTTTGTGTTGGATCTGGCACATAAAAAAGTGTCATTTTTTAAAGTGAGCTATCAAATTAAAAATTAATGGAAAGAAAAATTGAGAACTCAGAACTTCTTGTTATTTTCATCCTACGTTTGATATTAGAGACATTGCATTTGTGTTCTGAGGGATTTAGGTACTATCTTACAGAACTTTAGAGTAGTCCGCAGATTCCATTTTGGTTTGGCAGTGCAGATTCACCCCCACCCCCACTATTTTTAGTTGTCTGGATTAAAATGTTTTTTTCCCAAGGGTGATTGAGCAATAGGATTTTATTTAGATCTGAAAAGGAAATTTGGATGGAAATGGGTGAAAGAGAGTGGGTGAAAACAAATAAATACAGCTTCTACTGAAGGGAGATTTGCATTTTACAGTCATGTATAAACATTTGCCTACTTCATTGTTCTGTGGCCCATCTTCTTCTCCCATCCCTGCTAGCTAACTTCACCTACTGTTACAAGACCACATACCTTGAATAATTTGTTACGTTATGTCAAAGAATAATATAGTTGGCATACTCTCTCTTGTGACTAGTCATATCACTTTGGCAGTATAGTTATTCTTTTGGATACATAGTATAGAATGATAATTTGAAGTTATTCCTGAGCTCAGGACTCTATTCCAAAAGGGGAATTTGAAACACAGAAGTCCTTTGTTTTATTTTAAGATATGGTACTGCCACTATTTTAGTTTTTTTAATAGCAGTGCGTGCATTAGTAAATGGTTTTATGCATTTCTTGGTTCTTTGAACTCATTCATTATCAAACCAATGTCTAGGGTATGTTGTTGTAAACTAAAATAAATAGTTTCAAATATACTTCAGTTGATCAGGACAAAGAGAATATGTCAGCAGTGTATACTGTAAATAAAAACTTGAGGTAATAAAAGGAATTTTTTTGAAATCGTGAAATATTTAGTGTGGTGCTTCTAAGAAGTCACTTTTTCAGCCTAATAAGGCCAAGTACTTAGAAGCAGAGTAGTTTTAAAATGAAATGAATATTTTTAACACTAACTTCAAGTTTGGCTACTTGTTGCTTCTTTCTTTTGACAGACATGCAGTGGCTGTGGAATCAAGATGCTTCTCGAGATTTATTACTTGCAGTTCATCCACCAAACTACATTGTACTCTGGAATGCAGATACAGGCACTAAACTTTGGAAGAAGAGTTATGCAGAAAACATCCTTTCTTTTTCATTTGACCCCTTTGATCCTTCACATTTAACTTGTAAGCTTATTATAGAAAAGGAATTTCTTATTTTTATGATGTTTGTTTCGTGCTGACAGTATACTTGGGATAGTACAAAATACAGGTAAAGAGTCCCTGCCCCGAGAAGTTTAGAATCAATGTGTCCCTCATTTAGAAGGCCGGATGCACTGAGAAATTCAGAGGGGATAATACCGTAGACATTTGTCTAGTATCATTACTTACTAACTCACGAGCATTGTGGAAGTAAATCTTAAATGGATTTGATTGTGTGGGTGGTGACTTGGCATACTGGGAGGTCATTCCATATGTAAATCACATAACTGTGTATGAGAAAGGGAACCAGTGTCGAGGTTGCCCGCTGTTGGTAGGATGAGATGAAGGATCCAGCATTGTTCCTGAATTTGCAAAGAACCTGAAACAATAGCCTTAAGCAGTAATTGAATTACTTCAAGAAAGGCTGAAGAGGAAGAGCAAAAGTGATCTAACGTCAGAGCCTTGTGGGAGCCCCTCTGAAAGTGAGGTGGGGTGGGGGGGAAGAACTCCCACTAAAAGAGCTGCTGAGGGAATGACTAGAGAAGTAGAAGGAAACCAGGAATGAATGGGGCCTTGGAAAGGAGGGTTTTCAAGAAGGGGAGCATCTGATCAGCGGTGTCAAAAGCAAACAAAATGTCAAAGGAGATAAAGAATAGATTTGTGCACAATTTAGTTGAAATAGCAAAAGAAGAATAATGAAATCACCATTTCCATTTCTGAATTTAGCTCCATCACTACTCTTTTCTCCCTAATGAGATTGGGTATAGTTTCTGTATTTTTCTTGCTTCCCTCCATGCAAATCAAACTGAAGGAAGGAGCTTTTGGGTGTATATATGTATACATACATAATATCAAATTATGGAGATGTCCATCATGGCTTCACAGTTAAGGTTGAATTGGGTTATGCAATCATGTAAATGTTATAATTGCGTGAGAATGGCAATGGGACTTATTCTTGTGGGTAACCCTGCTTTCCTTTTGCATTGTAAAACTTAATGAGGAATAGTTGATGACTGAAAATCAGTGTATGGAATTAATGTGAAAGGACAAACAAGAACTTTCTGCCAATAATCTGTACAGTATTTTGTAATATACAGACTTAATTTTGAAAAACTGAGTTTTGTGGCCTCTAATGAATTGTAATGGACCATTTCCTGCTCTTTCACTAGAAGATTCCTGTTAGCTAGAATTATGAATTTCCCAGCCTGTTCAATATCATTAAAACTATTATCATTTTTCCGCCCAAAAGCTACATTAAAAATAAAACACCATAATAAAATTGCACATAATAGTTTGCTATAATAAAAAAATGTTTTTCTTGGTACAGTGCTCACCAGTGAGGGCATAGTGTTCATCTCAGACTTCTCTCCTTCCAAGGCTCCTGCCAGCTCGGGAAAAAAAGTTTATATCTCCAGTCCACATTCTAGTCCTTCACATAACAAGCTGGTTGCTGCTACAGGGGCCAAAAAGGCCCTTGATAAAGTCAAAATTTTAATCACTAACGAAAAACCAAGGTAAGTTGCAAGTGTTTCTCCTGTCCTCACAGAACTTTTTCTCTGTGTGTTTGTGTGTGTGTGTGTATCTATATCTATCTATCTATCTATCTATATATATATAGTCATATTATAAATCCTGTAAATACTAGTTGGATTGATTATGATATAATATTTGCTAAAAAATCTTTGAGGGACAGGGAAATAAAGGGAAGTTGCAGAATTAATTTTTTCTCCATGTCCTAGCATCTCTAATCTTCTTCTCCACTGTAACAGTGAAATTAAAGGGCATCTGGCCCTATGATTATGAAACGTGAAGAACCTGATGTCAGGCATCTACTTTTATTAATCCTGCATGCATCTGTTTCCTTTTAATTTTTATTCCCTGGATAAGGTTTAATTGAACCCCTTTTTAGTAATTACTTCTGATGTTTGTTGAAGAGAAGAGAGGGAATTCTTAAGCAATAGATACATTCTAAAAAGTTTGTGAACAAAGAGCACTTTCCCATTCAACAAATCTGCTCTCTGTGTGTTTTTGGCGTCACGTGCTTACATTATGGACAAATAAATTTTGCTAACTCCGACCCTATCCTTACAGAGCCAATAGTCCTGAAAGATGGAGTTGGGTTTTATTCCTTCTCCTGCATCATCAGCTGAATTGTTAAATACATCCCAACTGAAGGGCCCAATTTTGTCCTAATTTACAACTGTAGAAATCTATTGTCTTCAGTGGCATCAAATGGTGTAGGTAAAGGTCTGCATTCTGATGAATAGTGATGTTGAAGAAACAGAAAAGAACACGGCTTGACTTTCAGATCTCAGCTGAGTTTGTAAGCCTGGTAGATAGGAACAAATCTTTTTATTTCTAAAGTGAACAAATGAGCAAAATGATAGAGAAAACATTGAGACAATGAATACTGAACCGCAATGCCATTTTTAGAATAACTTTTTCTTAATAAATTGCACTTTGTTTCAGCATTTGAGCAAAAATTACTTAAATCATTATCAGAATTTACCACATAGTAAACAGATTGCACTTTATTAGTGATCTGCCAACCCTAATAAGTACAACTGCCTGGCTTTATCTGCATTCCTTCAAGGAACTTGCTCAGAGGGTGCACATAATGCATGATTATTTTTCAAATATCTAATAGTTTTTAGTTTGTTATTGTCAATATATTCAGAAATGAGGTAGTCTCCGTTTTTAAATGTATTTCTTCAAACTTTGGAAGATGATGTGTACGTAGTTATGGGTATTTCTTAATTTTGGGTTGTAAACTCTGATTAGGATTGCATTGTACTCATTCTAAGACTGAAGTATAACGCATTTAAGAAAATACCAATTATTCATACCTTTTCCTGTCTCCAGTTTGCCAGGAGACTGTACCTAGTCCTCTTTAATGCTTCTGTTACCTCCAACTTGATGTGAGGTGCAACTTTCCAAGTTAAAGCCACATTGACTCACCTGCTTTCTGAGTAAGAAAAAACGTGGCAAGCATATCATACCCATTCTCCCTATTTGATTTGAGGATCTAGTCCCAGTCTGTAAAACCTTAAAGATTACTCTTGAAATCTGTAAAGACTATCAGAGATTACCTCTCCAATTCCACCCAGAGTCATTGTCTACACAGTCACTGGCGTATAGAGTACATGTAGCTACATGCCGCAGTGAAAAGCTGGCTGCGTCCAAATTGCAGTGAGTAGCTACATGTGGCGATGAAAAGCTTTCCCCCATCTGGAACCTTTCCTTGCTTCTGGAGTCTTTCATTGAGGCTGGGAAAGGCTCCAGCAGCAGGATACTACACTGCTAGGAATAGCGGTGTAGATGGGACAGGCACTGCTTGGGTGTGTAGGGAGCTGTGCACAGCACATGGTGTGTCACCTAAGCAATGTCTCACCATCCACACTGCTCTTTATACTCAGGCTAGGGCGGGCATGCAGTGTCTGTATTCTACATGCCACCATAGTGTGGATAGAACCTTAGAATCTCTGTGTCAAGCATATTATGGCGGGGTAGATGGCATAGTGTGCTCAGTGGGTAATCTATGACAGTTGTACAATTTATTAAAGGAGATTAGCATAAGTCCAAGTCTGACTCTGTTCAAACCAACCCCCACTTTTTTGGAAAAGCCTTCCTTTAATAATGAAGGCTGAGAAGGGCCTGATATAATTTCCCATGGAATATGGGGTTGGGAGGTCAAGTAATAGAGGAAAATCAGAAATCCCTAAATAATAGCAGCAGTAAAGAGAGACATTAATTTTGTGTTTAAGAGTAACTCTTAATTTCTTTTTATCCTGCATCTTGCAATTAACGATAGACGATTTATAAATAAATAACATAAATAAAATCAGAATTTAAACCTGTAAGTTAAACTTCAGTATTTTAAAAGCTAAAATTGCTGCATTTTAAGTTATTCTAGAAATCAGCCAACTTCCATTTTTATATGTTGTGATTTTTTTTCTTTTTTGTACTTTTTTACATATTAAAAATACCTTCCAATCTGGCAGTGATTGTGTGAACAAACTAATCAGACTGTATTGTCAATCAGCGCTTAACGCCAAATTTTAGTGCAGATTAAAAATTTGGACTTCATTTTAATAAGCTGTTTAAATTGCAAATAGAACAGAAGACTTAATGGCATCTCATTTTGTAATCATTTAAGTAACTGTGATCTTTATACTTTTAAGTTAGTGTGTGACATTGTCTTTTTATATTATTCTATCATGATCTGCTTGTGCTGCATCAGATAGAATACTTGACTTAAAAAAAATGTCAAGGAGAGCGAGTGTGCTGCTGCAACGTGTGTGTATATCTATCTATCTGTAGATATACACACATAGGTATAGTAACAATACATTAACAAAGGTGGAATTTTTTTCTCTGTTCTTCTGAATGCATTCTTAAACTTCACATGTTTGCTAGTTACCTTCACCCCAAAACAGTATAAATAGTCAAAGGGAATGAAAGCAAGTGATACAGCGATGGTTGGTTTGGATTTGTTTTAGTTGTCCTTTAGTTATGAAGGGGGGGTTAGTTGTGTGGGTTGGGCAAAACAAGTAAGAAAGGGAGAGCAAAAAGAAGTGAGCTGGGAGATAGATGCTAAATTGCTCAGAGCTTTCAATAGTATGAAGAGTTTACATGTGATACAGATGCCCTTCACGACTCTATGACAAACTTACAGACTAATTAGATTTAATGTATATTCTCAAGAATGTCCTTTGTTTCACAGCCTCTCTCTTGTTTAGATACATTGCATTTGACTGTTAATAGTGTTTGTGCATTCTCAACTTCTTTCTTTCAAGTTTAACATACTTTCTGGCTGTGAGGCTAGTTTTAGTTAATGACAAAATAAAAAATTATGCACAGCGATATGCAAATTGCAATGAGCCCCATGAGTGAGGCTGATTTCTCATGAATACCAATAGATGCTTCAACTGCTAACACTATTCACAGTTGGACTGCCTTTCTCTTGAAATGTGAAGCCATTACATTACATTTATTTCCCTAGCATCATAAACTTATTCATTTTCCAAGGCTTTTCAGTTTGATTTTAATTTCCAGAGGTGTATTTTGAATTGTGATGGATCAAATGGGGTATCTATAACTATCTTAGCTGTTGAAGTGGGCAGTCCTTGGAAATTGGCCTTTGTGGCTGCATGCAAAGTATTGCCATGCAGCTATTAATTGTATTATGAGTTTGAAATATGCTAATATCAAAACCTCTTTAAAGCTGCTCCTGCTTACTGAACTATGTAAAAACTGCTTAATAGATATGTATTTGGTGTATTTCAGTGCTGAATCTGTAACACTGAATGAGTGTCTTCAGTTGTCATATCTACCTTCCAAAAGAAACTACATGTTATTACTCTATCCCAGAGAAATTTTGATTCTTGACCTTGAAGTGAACCAGACAGTAGGTGTAATAGCTATTGAAAGAACAGGCATACCTTTTCTACAGGTAACATATCCAGTTTGTTTCTGCCTATGCTTATTTCATTTAACATTCTTTGCGATTAAAACCAGTCCTTACTGAATTCTATTTACAAACATTTATTGATTTTTATAAATATCAAATATATGATTCTTTCTTTCTAAAGTTATGTTTGCTGTGTGGCTGTCAGCAAAGAGATGTTTAGGCCTGGGTTTTTAGTCTATAAAACCCAAGGAAAACTTTAATTTACAGTGTGAAGAGCAAAGGTTCTTAATGTGCTCTAATATCTGAGAAATACTACTGAGCTACCATATATTCTGTACTGCATACACTGTATGCATGTGAATTATTTTACTATGTGCTATGAGAAAAAGCTACTTTTACATCTATAAAGGAATCTTGAATTTAGAACTAGGGTCCCATGACACATGGAATGGTTTGTTCAACCATGGTATGATCACAAAATTGCCCCCTCCATCTCAGCAAGAACAGTTGTTGATCAGATTGGCAGGGGATAGACTTGAGTACTCCACAGCCTTTCTCTTCCACTTCCAACCCCATTGCAAGTAAAGATTTTTCCTGGGCAGGGGTAGAGAAGAGGTGCCTCTGCCTCCCCCTGCCATGCATTGGTCCTTGGAAGAGAGAGAGATGATTAGCTCTCCCATCCCTCCCATCTCCTTGCTGTATATAAAGCTTCACTGGCATGCCTGCATAAGCCATTCTAGCATGATTACTACTGTGCTGTCCCTATTGGAAAAATGGAGGTATAATTTGAACTGCATTTCCAAGAATCTGTGCATCTGACCAGATCACCAGTTTTGGAATCAAGAAGGAATTTTTCCCCTCAGGGGAAGATTCATGTAGTGTCTGGGGGAGTTTACTTTCCCATAGCATCCTGGAGACCTGGTTAGAGGCTAATAAGGAAAGGTATTTAAAAGCTGTACGTTTAATAAGTGAAGTTGGTAACTTCATCACAACCTGTGGCCAGTACAGATGAGAGGCTGAAAGAAATCAACTCCCAAATGTATACATGAATAAGCAAGCTGGGAGATGAAGGTAGCTTTAGGAAGGAGGGGAGAACATGTCTTCACAGACTGAGGTACCTCTCCCCGTTAAAATTAATAAAGTTGCAGTCTGCCAATTTAAAATCTATCTCTGTGTCTGTTTCATTCTCCTGCATGCCCTACTCAATTTTTTCTTTTAATATGATGTAGCTTGGTTGCTGGAGATAAGTGTGGAAACTGATTTTGTTTATATTTCTAACAAATGATTCTGAAAAATCATGAAGTTATGGTATCTCAATTGCAATGGTTAAGTTTTGTTCTCGCTTACACCAGTGTAACTTGGAGCAGGGCCTAGGTCAGTAGCTTTAGGCAAGGTAAACTGGCTTATTTTCATAAACTATCTCCAGATTAATCTTTCCTATTTTTTGTGAGTCATTTAGTTTGTCTGATCAAGATTCCATTTGGAATACTGACATGCTGTTGAGATATTCATGCAGGAGGGTGTAATCATTCAACATAATAGTTGCATTTTCCAAATAGTTTATATTTGTGTGGGCGGGGAAAAAATGAAAAGATTGAAAACTGTGAATTATATTCATTCTAAACTCATGTCAGTGTGAAAATATTTGCAAGTTCCATTTTTAAATGAATTTTTAAGTGCTTCCTGGTGAAGGGTGGGGAGCCTAGTTGGGCAGGCTAGTTGGGCAAGAGTGGGAGAAGTGCATGGCCGTTAGAAGCAATGTGGCATCCATAAGTTCCTCACCCACTGACAGTTTCTTTTGATGAGTAACAGACGGTGAAAAGAAATAAACTAGATAGGGGAAAAGCTAGCCCCTGATGCAGCAGGCATTGTTTAATTAAGCTCACAGAGGCCTACTGCAAATCCAGCCTTTTTGTGGTGGTATAAAAGCTACCAGCGTGGAAACAATTCTGTGGAGAAAGGAAATTTCATTTTCTGTGTGTTTAGCTTTTTACACACAAGATGACTTGCACTTTTCTGAGCATCTGGCTTTGCTTGATTAGGTAGCTAAATCAAGTCTATGGTCTTATCGAAATCTGTTTGTTCTTATGGAATCATGAATTCCTGGGACTAGAGAAAAAGTAGAGCAAAATATCACAGCTACAACAAATGTGAGTGCAATTGTGTATTTACATGTGGAAAGAATGGCCTCCTCCCATCCCCCAAAAAAGGAAAACATCAAGTTCCTCATAAGCCGACTGATTTCACCTGTACCAGTATCATTTGAACCATTAATTGATTTTCCCAGTTTCGTTCCAAAGATATTGATGATGCTATAAAAGAGAGGTTCTCAAACTGTGGTCTAAGCAGAGCTGATTGTTCACATGATGACTCCTTATTTTCAACTGCTAAATTTATATTAAAAGGCATTCCAATTACTCCATTTGGATGATAGTTCCTGGTGCTTAAACTCTTGAAATTCTTAGGCATTGCAGACATTTCTGTGAATACCCAGCAGTTGTCTGACTACTCATGAATAATATGTAATCCCGAATTACAAGGAACTGAGGCTTTATTCACAAATATTTTTATAATATAACTATTCAGATAGCTCTAAAAATAAAGTTCCTATGCTGAATAATTTTATAACATGGTTTAAAAGAAAACCTATGCTGAAAATCTCATTGTTAATATGTGATACCCATTTTTTTAAAACTAAAGACTGCCACTGAGTTTGCTCAAATGAATTCCTGGGCTTTTTGCACAGGGAACTGAAATCTCCATTACAATGCTTTTTTACAGATAATATAACTAGATACATTGGTTTAAGTAGTTCTTTAGTGGTATATTCTTTAGTAACTCCTTCAATATAAATGAGCATGCACCTTCTGATGCATATTAACATAAATTGCACACTATGTAATCTTGTGTTTAATTCAATGCTTTTTGACATCTGTTTATATAGGTAATTCCATGCTTTCAGCGTGATGCTTTGTTTTGCCTACACGAGAATGGTTGTATAACTTTAAGAGTTCGCAGATCTAACATTAGTATAACTGGTACCCCAAATGAGGATCCAGGTGAGTTTGGTGCCAACAAATGATCAAAACTGAGTATGATGTCAGAATCAGCTCCTCTGGCCTAAATTTTAATTTATTTTTTTCAAATGCACACACTTTTTCTGCAAAACATTAAAACCTGGTCTTAAAATAAATTGTGTTTGCCTCTTTTTTGTGATGGTTGGTCATGAGTTTTCTTGTCTTTTTCTTCACTAAATTAATTGAATTTCCACTGTTTTCTCCAACTTAATTCTAATTTCCCTAGGCTTTTAATGCAAGATAAGAGCCTGAATATCCTGAAAATCCTTTAATTGCTGAATAAATAATCTTATTAAATTATGAATCATCTTAATAATCAAACCTGTGGGAAAATCCTAATAAATGGTATTTAATTTGTTCTATCGTGTCTTTGGACAAAGCAAAAGATGCTTATGTTTCTAAATACATTATTATGTGTGTACACAAGTTTTTGGAAACAATTTGCTCTGAAGAGTTTATTACAGTTCAGTGTAAATTGGGGTCAACTAATATAGTACTGTAATTCCAGATCTAAGTTACTAAACTTCTATCATTGGTTGTGTAACAGAATATTACTCAGTTAAATGTTTTAATTAAATTAAACAGGGAATAAAGGACATAATCTAACTCTATATACATGCTTAACCCTATACATTTTAAAATCCGCTGGGAATAAGTGGTGGTTCTGATAAGGTCTTTCAATAGGCTTTTGTGGTTTGTGTATTTTTAGTGAGCTGCTATAGGCATCACGTTCCCTTGTTCCAATTTTACAAGCATGTCAGAAATGTATTTTAGATTAGGCAGAGAAGAGGATGTCTCAAGGCAAATTGGCTTTTGAGTTAGCATATTTTGGAGATCTTATTTCACTATCTGCTTACTAATCTAGAGGACACCTTTCTTTCACTTATTTTGAAGAGAAGTTTTGGAAATATAGAAGTCATGTTTATAACATTTGAAAACATTTAATGGAATTACCTATTTTCAAGGTAAAAGGATACCCACAGTAGAACTTAAGACCACCCGTTGTATATGTTAAAAGTGAAAATGTGTTTAATTTCTCATTTTCTTTCATAAAAACTTGTTTTCCTATGAACATTCTATGAATCTTAACAAAAAAGTAAATTGTTCTTCCCACTTAACCATATTACCCTCCAAGAATAGTATCCTGTTTTTGGGTCTGAATGTTATGTATCTTATACTTGGTACATTGATATTACAGATCCAGATCCAGTTCAGGAGCTGATTTATGACTTACGAAGTCAGTCTGATGCAATCAGGGTAACAAAGACGGTTCGCCCGTTCAGTATGGTATGCTGCCCAGTGAATGAGAACTCTGCTGCTCTCATAGTCAGTGATGGTAGGGTAATGATATGGGAACTGAAGTCTACCATTTCTGGGAGAAATTTACGTAACAGGTAATTTTATTATGTTTCCGTTACATTGGTGTTCAATTGTATTTACACAAAGCACTTAATCACATTATGTGATACCATAAAGGTAACAGTGTGAGTCATGCTTCTTGAAAATACAGCAAATTTATGTGCAGTAGGAGGATTAAAATAGTTATAATTAACTAAAGGGCTTTAGATTTCATTTGTGTTTTGGGGGAAGGGATTTTATTCCCTCCTCCCTTTTACTTTAAAAAAAAAAAAAAAAATTGTCTTGCAAATGGGAAGGTATCCAAAAATACAGTAGAGACCAACATTAACATTTTTTTTCAAGGAAAATTTTCCTTCAGTTTTATCCTTCCTTCCTACCCTGAGCGTGATCATTCAGCTTTCTTCAGACAAAACCATTCTCCTGAAGAAAAGACCTATGTGTTTTGATTGGATGTGTTTTGATTTGATTGATGGACTGCCAAAATAGTTTGGAAATTAGAATACTTTTTAGTAGGTGTCAGTGAACGTCCTCCTCCCGGGACCCCCCTCATGGCCTGGGGACAGCCCTACAAGCACCCCTCACCATAGTTTCCCTTCTTGGTTCCTCATTAAACTCAAAAAAGAGGCATTTAAAAGTCCAGTAACAACAGCCCTCCTTAGGTCTGGTTTATTAATCTACTTGGGCTAGTGGTAGATTCAAGCTCCAGCTTGTTGCAAACTAAATGTTTGCATAGACAAGTCCTTAGATGGCTTAGGGAGGGTGATTTTTACACCCCTGTTTATCTACTTTGCTGAATTCGATCCATTACTATAAGGCATTTGAGTATTGAGTCAGTTAAAAAGGGGTTGGGACAGGGAATGTTCTGATGTAACCACGTTCTAAAATAATGTTGCTACAATGTTCTAAACTGTATATTAATACTTTTTCTAGGTATGAGGTCTGTGGCTACTGCACTGATTAACTTGGTGTTAAAATAGGAATAGTAAAGAAAAAATACACGTATACAATTTTGGTTGTCAGTTCAGAACAAGAACTACATTGGGGTAACTTGTCACAAATGCGAAGCAAAAAGGATTGCTTAGAAAATGTGTATAGGGAAGATGAGAATTGCTTTGAGTTAGCATGTATCTCTTGATAATTGCCTTATATTGGTGAGATTGTATATGGAAACTCACCAAAATAATGTTGCAGATAATAAGTAGCAGGGGGGTTAAGTGACATTGGAAAGAACAGTTCAGGAAAAAACAGAACCGAGTGCATCAAGCAAGCAGCCATGCCATTTTACATTCACAACTTATTTTTTCTTCCTTTAAAGCAGTTCAAGTGCATCACCTTTGTATTCACCTGTTGCTTTCTGTGGAATTCCTGTAGGATCATTCCAAAATAAACTTCCAGATCTTTCATTGGATAACATGATAGGTAAGAGTTACAAATAATAATTTTACAGCTAGACTTTTAAAACTAAAGAGAAAATCTTATGGTTTATGGATTATATGTAAGTACTGAAGCTAGATTCAGAGTTTGAGTTGTAATGTTGCAAACCTGAACAGCATTTCTGTTTTTTAAAGAAAATATTCAATTAATATTTCTATGACATGAAGACAATATATCTTGTGTTTGTTCCTCTTTAAAATGTAATGTTGGGAAAATAAATGTTGGGACAACCTCTGTAAATATGGGAATAATGGTAACAGTTCCTATGAACCACCTGTGTGAGAATTTGGGTTCACTGCATTTGTGTAAGGGTCTTTTCTGCACTAGCCTATTCAAATCCAATGCAGAGAGACCCTGACTGTGAGATGTGGCCTATGCTTACCTATTCCCGACATGGTGTAAAGATATACTGCACTTGAATGAATTTTCACCCTCAGCAGACCACTGTTCAAAAAACCCTTCTTTTCGATAACTTGGCATGATTTGGAGCATTAAGGAGGGACACTTAGGACCTGATTCTCCATTACCTGCACATTGTGTAGTCATTTACACCAGTGCCATTCTGATTTGGTACCTTTCTTACAGCTGCTTTGCATTGGTGTAAATGGCTGTGCCAAGCATAAGGCAACAGAGAATCAGGCTCTATTTTTCTTCTATCTTTAATATAGCTGCTGTGCAAGTGCACTTAATGTCTAGAAGTGGAGTTTATACAATATTAACTTTCCAGAATTGTCCCTTCTTTTTCCCTCCAAATGGACTACAAAACACCTTTGAACTGTAAAAGACAAAAATGAAGCCACTTCTGAGTTTATGGAAATAAATCAGAATCTACAAAATGTACATATTTGTATTCCTAAAGATAAAAATGGGGGCAGGTGGAGGCAAGGATTTTGAGACTTAAGAAATTATCAGCTGAAATGTAAGTCTCCTGAAGATAGTTCTGCCTGTATCTATTGCAACAATGTTGAATGCCTCTTTAAATAAAAGTTACTACTGCATAGATTTATTGGTAATTAATTGCCTTATTTTATAAGGCCTTGCAGCTGGTAAGTATGTATCTACTGTCAGATTAAAATGCAATGCTTACAGAAGCTTCATTTTTTTTAATATAAAGCAGGACAAGGTGCAGTTACTGGTGAAGAACAGTTAAAAAATTCTTTCTTTCAAGAAGTGCACCTCAAATTCCTGCTGACGGGGCTTCTCTCAGGACTTCCTTCACCTCCATTTGCTATCCGTATGTGTCCACCTCTAACCACAAAAAACATAAAACAGTATCAGCCTCTCTTAGCTGTTGGTAAGTACTCTGAATGTTGTACTTATATATGAAGGTTGTACAAAACCAAGGATAATTTCAGTCTATTTTTAATACTGTGTATCCAGTCCAAAGCAGTGGCCATTTTAGTAACTTTCATTAGAAATATTTTTTGCGTAGTTTTGCTGCCAGCAGCTTTGGGCATATGTGGTGCAGCTTGTAAATGTAGGTGGTTTTGGCTGCCTTGTGCTTAGAAACAGGTATTTTGTTGGTATTTCTGTCTTCCATGTTCATGGAATACTTTACCAAAACCTGTTCTGTAAGGCAGTGATTGCTCCTCATTCCAAACCCTCCTAGAAATTCACTTCTCTATGCCACTTGCCCAAAATGAATTAATAATCTTAATACATGCCTTAAGGCCCCGATTCAACTGAGTAACTAAGCATATACTTAATTTTAACCACGTGATTAATTTTAACCGTGCATTAATTTTTCCTTGCCATATTTGATTCTGACCTAAAGCATCTTGATACTACTGTGATTGGCATCGAGGGCCTGATCTTACAAACCCTTGCTATTTAGACTCTGATCCTGCAACTAGCTCCATGTTGGCAAGACCCCCGGTGCTAGTGCTTAGCACCAGTGACTTCACTGGGATTCTAGCCAGGCTCAGGCATCTGCCTCAGTGGAGACAGTTGCAGGATTGGGGCCTGAGACATACTGTAATGTTTGCAAGACTGGACCCTGATTCTTGACTTCTCCTGGGGCTGAAGTGACTCACCTCACTTTAGAAAGCCCTTGGAGCCTGGCTAAATTACAGCAACCTCCCCGGACTGCCCTATGGGCTTCAGCACTGTCTGGAATCTCTGCAACATGGCATGCTGGAGTCTAGCCCCCAACATCCCCATTCTACTCCCTTTACCAGGGATTGCAAAGGGACCTTCAGAAGGCATCTTATAGTTGTCTATCACAATGTCTGTGCTGGGGAATCCTCCTGTGGCCACAACTGGGCGTTTTGGGGGCCATTTACACATTCCAGTTCTCGTACACAGGATTTCACTCTGGGAATTTGTAAATCCTCCTCCTAATAAATCCTGTTTTAGTCAGTCAGTACTATTGCAAATGATGTCGTCCATAATTATTTAATGACAATAGACTTTTTGAGATTTAAAAAAGTTAAAGCTTTATTACGATTAAAATGCAAATTATCAACATCATATGATTGTTTCCTGGCATAAACTGAACCTTACAATCTTTGAAGTAGGATTTAAACTTTAACCCCTTAGAAATCAAAGTGCCCACTTCGTGCTGGAAATGTGAATTATTTATAGATTAAATCATTTGGAGTAGCTGTGACTCTTGTGTTTTCATTTTTAAAAATTACTTCAAAAGCTGCTCTGCATATATATTTTTTTATAAAATACAAATGACTTTCTATAGGTACAAGCAATGGCTCAGTCTTAGTGTATAATCTTACCAGTGGACTTTTACACAAGGAGTTAAGCATCCATTCCTGCGAAGTCAAGTGAGTTTGTTTTTAATTCTTGCTAATCGTTTGGGGGGATGAGAATTATAGTATTTAGTATTCCATAAGCAATGCAGTCATTTTGACACACAAGAAAATTACCCTGTTGAATTTTCTGCCCTAGTATCTTTGCTCTGCAAAACCAATACCTCTTTGTGAAAATTAGATTGGAAATTGCATTGAACTATAAATATCTGAATTGGTAACTAATGTGCCTGTTGATCTAGGATGAACGTTAGCTGTTTGCATATTCTCTAGAACATTGGAGGACAGAGAATTCTTTCTAACATGATAAACTTTATTACAATGTCTGATTTCTATGGCTCTTACTATTCATGTTCCTTTTCTCATTGGCACGAATTCCACTCCATTTGTTAAGGTTTATTTTGTTTGTTTTTTTCATTCATATTAAGCTGACACTGCTGATGATAGAATTTTAGTACAAACTGAATTAAAAGCAGTTGATCTTAAAAAATTGTAAGACACAACGCATGTAATATTTAGATATTTTTAATAAGGAGAATACATAAATCTAAAGAGCTAACATCATTTATTTATAGATATATAGTGCCATATATTTATATGGCACATGGAGAAGAGTATCATAGAATCATAGAAGATTAGAGTTGGAAGAGACCTCCGGAGGTCATCTAGTCCAACCCCCTGCTCTAAGCAGGACCCAACCCCAACTAAATCATTCCAGCCAGGGTTTTGTCAAGCCGGGCCTTAAAAACCTCTAAGGATGGAGATTCCACCACCTCCCTGGGTAACCCATTCCAGTGCTTCACCACCCTCCTAGTGAAATAGTTTTTCCTAATATCCAACCAAGACCTCCCGCACTTCAATTTGAGAACATAATCAGGGAGATGTTTCTGAATACCAAATTCAGGATCCATACTAGTGGATGGAATAAAAGATTTATTATTACTATGGATTATTTAGATCACATTTGAGAACCCCTAAAATTTTTCAAATGGAGTTGCGGACCCATTGGGAAATCTTAGTCTACGGACCCCAGATTGAAAACCACTGATTTAGATTGCAGTAGTGCGCAGAGGCCCTAATCAGGATTGGCCCCTGCATTGTACAAACACATTAGAAAAATATGAGTAACAGAATGAATACTAGCTGCTATTCAATAACCCTGCCTTGGCTCTTCCACCAATGAACTTGTGGTGTGATTAATAGACATTACAGGGACATCATATCTGTTTTAATCTTCATTTGATTTTTCTTCTTTTCCTACTATTATCTGGTTTTGAAATTATTCTCATTTTATATTTTGTTATGCAACCCAAGAGGTTACTGAATCATGCTTTTTTATTTTTCATTAACGGGATTATAGCATTTCAAATTAAAAAACATTGCTAACATATCACAGATATGGTTTTAAAAAACATTTTAAAAGGCTTCTCATTAAAGCTAAACCAAAGTATTATACAATTTTGTATGCATGTTGAAAGCATAACTTTCAGAAAAGTTATTTTCATCTTTTCTTCCATTAATAATTGATACTAGTGCTGGGGTTTTCTTACTCCTTAGTGCTTTTGTATCATAAATAGAAAAAAATCAATTTATCCATCTAATATGAAATTTTATACTACCACTTGAACTTTAGCTGTATTTGTTTGAATGACACTTCAATAAAATGTGGAACTACAAAAATATTCTTAAAAGGGTTAGTAGAAGCTTTAGAAAATTGGAAGTGCTTCTGTTATAGTTATAAAAGATTCAGACATAGGTATGATTAATATTGCATCTTCTGAAAATATATTTATAAATACGATTAAAGTAAACAACATAATGAGAGACGCCTAATTGGGAAAATTTAATGTAAAAGATAAAGAAACCATGAATCCACATTGGACTACTGAAGATATGGAGATGGATGGCAGGGGAATTACACTTTTTTTTTTTTTTTTAGAATTCTTTTTTATATATTACATCAATGTGTATTTTATTTTGATTTAAATTGTTTTAATTTTATGGAGACTTAAATGATCACTGGCAAGGGCTTTTAACTCCGCAAACTTCTTGTACCCATTTTAGAAGTTTGATAACATAACATATTTTTCTGTTGACTGCTTTTTGCTCAGTATGTTTTTGAACTGAACTAAAACTATCATAAATGTTACTTAATGGTGATAGGCATCATTTATTGTGTAGGCAGAGCTCTAAGAGACTAGCTTCAATCTCTTGATTTAATTCTTAATAATCTAGGAGATGTTTTCTATCCAATTCTAACAACTTCAAGGGAATGATTAAGCAATGTAGGATATTTCACATTAATCTTTGCAGTTAATTAAAATGCCTGAAATACAGCAAATTTTCCTTTAGTATGAACTCTTACTTCATCTCTAAAATATAGGTAAAGGTTTCTGATTTTTTTATTTTAACTGAAAATATACAATTTAGAGAAATACATCTCATGCACTCCACTTATAATAGATAGCATATTAGCATGCAGCTAAGTGACAACTAAGCTCACAGTGCCCTCTAGAACAATAGCTGAATTAAAGTCGGAGCATTTTGGGGTCTTTCTTTTACGTCTGTACTGTGCTAACACAATGGGGGCCTCATCCCATCTCTGGTCTCTAGGTGCTACTGCAATACAAATAATAATGATTAAATTCTGTGGAGAACAGAAGTGTTCTTGTAGAAGATATGCATGTAAATAACCTTGGGGTTTTAATTTTGCAAATATATATGTTTTTTGTGGAAAGACTGCTAGCTAAAATCTCTGAGTGTATTTTATTCAAGGCATGTAATTAAACTCATCTGTATTGAACAATAATTTATTATTCATATTACGAATGCATTGAGGTCTTGACTGCCATTTGGGCCCCATTGTTTAATGAAACTGGTTCATTCCAGATTCCTTTTACTCTCAGTTCTCTCTCAAGTGAAAAGATTGATAGAGAGAATCTGAATTCTCTAGAACCATGGTTTAAGAGTGAGTCTAATGTAGGCTGATTGCTCCTTTAGAGAGCTGTTTCACAAATGTGCACCAATTGCCAGAAAATTTCCTTACACTGAGACAAATGTACCTACTAGAGATCTATCATGGTGGTTTTGAGAACATTATTGATGCAATGGATGAAGTGTGTTATACATGGGGATCTGGCAAAAGTGGTTCTTTTACTTTTGTAGACAAAATGCATGGTTAACAGATACATGAAATCATGATGGGCCTGGAGGTTGAATCCTGCATTGCTGTTCCAACTGCGTTTTCTTACAACTGCTTCAGAAAGTTTTACATAAATGTGCCCAAAACATTAGGATATTTATATCTGCAGTGACTCAGCAAACTATGAGGAAATCCTGAGGATCTAAATAATGCAAAAAAGTCTTTGTGGCCTGAGTGACTCTTGGCTCATGCTGGAGAGTGTTTTTAAAGCTGTACTGAAATCATCTCCAGTTTTTCAAAATGTGCTCTGTTTCACTACTCATTCTGGTGTACTTTAAGGACGCACGTGAGTTTAAATTCAAATCTATCTATCTACCAGGAATTTGCACATAATACTGTGCTCCCTGCCATGTGGCAAGGAACAAAGGGAAAAAACGGCATACCAGCAATGACAATAAGCTATGTGGGAAACTATTTTCTGAGGGGGTTTTTATGTGAGCATGCCATAGGAAAGAAATGTGAAGACTTGCAGCCTGTGAAAACCTTCCTCAGTCAGACGAAGCAAAAAGGTGATACTGCTTCCTCAAACATGACACTATTGTATACTGGGTTTTTAATGTTGGTTTAGAGAATAAACTGGAGGGCAGCTTATATTGGTGTGGGCAAACAACTTGTATAGTAATGGTCTGCTTGTCATTTGAGAAGCAGTGGCTCTTTGAGGATGGTATTTTACTCCTCTCTCTACACCTAGCTTACATTGCATGAAAATTGGCAAGCAGTGGTGCATAGAAAACATACTGTGTTCTTCCCTGGTTCCTGATGGCATTGAAGCCTAACTAGTATTCTATTCAGGTGTTTGATACCTTTCAGAAGGGAGAATTCTGTCACAGTTATGAAAATTATATATTTCTACTTGAACATTTTAATTTCCAACAGCTTGTCCGCCGATTTCTAGAAATATTTTGCTGAGCTGCTGTTGGACAATGTCAAACTGCTAGTTTCATGTTGGACAGTTATGCTCCCAATGACCAGAATTGGCATATTATGTATTGATTTCAAGTACCAATGTGGAGCTTTCACTTTGCCATATTTGAATTTAGAAGAGCAAGAGCCATCCTTTCCAACGACTCACTTATGTGTAATATATGATATACTATAATAAATTTTGAGTTAATGCATTAGCATTTTATTACTCTGGGTAACAATACTAATTCTGAACTCATAAATGTTGAATTTTAGTGAAGAATTTATTTTTAAACGATATAAAGATAAAATTGATTAAATGCTTTAATTATGTTCTGATGCAAAATTGATAACTTAATTTTAGATACCCATTTAAAAAAAACACATTGGGTCCATTCTCTCTCAGAATGGTCAAATACCTGTGAAAAAAGGCAGGAAGATGTCTTGTCTATATACAAGGTACTGGACACAGTTCTGCTGAAAGTGTTGTCTGGGACATATCAAATTCAGCACCATTTCAGCTTCTCTTTATTAACCTTCCTCAAAATATTTTGTTACCATTACTGAGATTCTTACATTTTGGCACCTTAAATGCGCAAACTGGTTTTTCTTTAAATACAACTAAAGTACTTTTGAATTGAAATCAAAGTGAGTGGAAAGAATACAAATTTGGGGTTGAAAATCACATTAATTTTGCCTTTTTTTCCTCTTTGTCATAGTTAATTTTCTGTGCTTTCTTCCATAAGTCTATTGTAGAGTGACGAGATTCCTTCCCTGGCTAGATTCAGTTTGTTATCCACCTAAGGATTTTAAAACTGTAATGGAGTTATAAGTTCTTAATCAAAATCTTCATTTCCCTGAAATGTGCGCATTGATCAGAGCTACGGACTTTAATGGTAAAATAGCTTCTAAAAAGTGCTATGTATATAAAATTCATGAACCTTACATTTTAACAAATAGATGTCGTCTACAAAACCAGCTTAGTGTAACTCTTAATTGCATCCGATAAATGGATAGTAGTTTTATGACAAAGTTTTGTAGAAAGGAAAAAGAGAAGTCATTACTGATTTGCTGTATTAAAACTAGAACAGTTGTCTTAATTAGTGCAATGAATTATTAGTTTCTTCCAGATTGGTTAATATATGCATATGACAATAACAAATAATTATATTGCTTCAGCAGTGCAAGCATTTATAATGGGAGGGAAATTCTTAGTTAATCTGGGTGTCCTGGGATGCAATAGATCATTATTAACATGAACAGATGGACAAATGGCATCAAAGGGAACAGCAGTATAACTAATCCTTATTTGATAAGTCTGAGCTGATGACTAAAAATCTAGAACATGCTTCTGTTCTTCTAAAGAGGACTGAAAATGGCTACTGGGAATAATAATGAATTATAATTACTCTGTGGTGTTTCTATAATGTACAACAACTTTGCAGAAATAATACAATTAAATTAAATCATAGAATAGAATCTGGCAACGACAAAGATTTGTTGGGCCACCTAATCCATCTCCCAGCCATTTCAGGATATTCCCTATAATATACTAACTGCTGATATACAAACATAAAATGTTGCATGTTTACGTGAGACTGGAGTTTCATTGTCGTATAATGTCAGGTCATCAGGTACCTGTTGTATGGGGCATTTTTCAAATCTGTTTGGTTATTCACGCTCTCCTCCCTCTTTGTCCTTGATGTTGATAGGAAGGGAATGTGTCTTCTCATTACCACCTCTACTAATTCCTGGCTGCTTAGAAGCATGCAAATGCACCCTGGCTGCTCTGGACTGATCTGTTTACCCCACAACTCTGTGTGCCAGGTCGAACAGGGTGCTCTCATATCAAACCTCTGGGTTTCATATGGCCTACATTTATGGCCCACTTCTACACTGTGGTGAACATGTTCTGCTCCCTGTAAGCTATGTCTGTCCCTGAGATTTTGGGCAAAACTTTCCTACTGTTCCTCAATCAAAACTTCTTCTTGACCCAACAAGAGACTGTGTCAAGAAAATTGTGTCTAATGTAGTTTGAAAATAAAGATCTTGCATTAATATCACTTGATAACTACATCTTTCTTATTTTTATCATACATGTAAATGCACATGTATCCTGCTTTTCACATTTTGTTTAAATAAAGAAAATGATTCTATAAAATATAGAAAATTAGCTATGTATTTGTTTCGAAGTGTAGAATAAGCTATAGAGTAATTCTGCACTAATCTAGAACATTTTCTAGGCTCTCAAAAATTTCTGCTAATCTGCTCCATGTATTCTATTCTGATGACAGAGGCATTGAGTGGACAAGCTTGACTGGTTTTCTTTCCTTTGCCACATCAACGCCCAACAATTTGGGATTGGTAAGGAATGAACTGCAGCTGGTTGATCTTCCAACAGGTTAGTGTCTCTTGTGACATCTGTGTAGATTACGCTTGGGAAAGTGGCTGTGACAGAGCTGCTTGTTGGGCCATACCCAGATTCGTATCTGACTTCAGTGACAAAATAAATTATGCTTCATCCTGTTGTCATGGCAGAAATAACATAACTAAAAGGATTTGAGCTGATTCTGTTCTTCCTTGTCCAACCATAGGGGTAAGTGCTTAGAGTAGCTGTTATGGACTTCCCAATTTACTATTTTATCAGTAGTACTGTAAGCGCTAGAAAAAGAGTCTGCATGTAGAGTTGAAAAAGTTTAGCCCAGTTGTGCCTTTTGCTAAAGTTGCCATTATACCTTTAGTATATAAATAATGACTGTTAAGAGACCCTGAAGGTATTTTCTCAGTTATGAAGAAAACAAACTTTAATTTTCCACACAGGCAGACTTTTTGCTCTAGTGCTGATGATTCACTGCTGACTTCATATACTCCATCCATGCTGGGCTATTTTAACTAAGCAGGAAGTCTGCAGCCATAGGAAAAGTACTCTTGGGGGAATTTTGTGCCAAATAATTAAAAATTCTGTGCGCAATATTTTAAAATTCAACATTTTATTTGTCAAAATGAAACCAGCATGATTATATTGTGTTAATTATTTTGGAAATTTATTTAAAAATACCTGTCAGCAAGTATGTCTGTAACAATACAGACAACAAAAAAGATTCAGGAATTCTGTTTTTTGACAGATTCTTTACTAGGCATATTAATATGGAACTTTGAGTAATAATTCATTTAAACTACAATACAGAAACATATTTTCCACACCCCTCAGTGCAAAGGGTTGGGGGAGTCAGGTGTAAGAGAGGAGCTGATAGAGAGGGAAGCAATTGCTGGGCAGGAGCCTGGGAATGAACCTGGAGGGTTGATGGGTGTGGGTAGGAGAAGTATGGAACAGGTGTTTATTTCAGGGTGAGGGATTGTTAGAGAGTTGGGGAACCTCCCCCATGCAGACCCTGGCTGACCCCTAGCCTTTCCCATTCAGTCGGGCACATCTGCCCCTGTGTGTCCCTGCACCCCCACTCCCCTTGTCTCCATGTGACCCTGCACCTCCACTCCCATTTAGGCCCTGGCTCAATGTTGTCACACGAGCTCCTGTGCCTCTGCCCCAATATGTCCCCCACACTAGCCCTTCTGAACCCCAGTCCGTGTGATCCGCAGCAGCCCCATGTGCCCCGCTCTGTCCATCCCATGCCCTGCCCTCCCCTCCCCTTTCCCCCCCTTCCCCCCCCCCACATATCCCATGCCTCCTCATCTGGCCCTGCAGGTATGGCACTGTGAGTTGGCTGGGCCACTTTTGTTTAAAACACCTTTATGACACGTAACAGTTGTATAGGTAATATAAAGCTTCACTGAGAAAGGACAGTAAGTTTCATTATTGGTATTCAGCAGTGATCACTTCCATTTTGAAAGTTACAAGTT
Source organism: Terrapene triunguis (assembly GCF_002925995.2). NCBI lineage: Eukaryota > Metazoa > Chordata > Testudines > Emydidae > Terrapene > Terrapene triunguis. Next base: position 17,673,807 of record NW_020664446.1, read on the forward strand.
ACAAGTACAGGAATGCAGTGATTCACTGAGTGCAGCATGAGTTAATACTTCATTTGAGAAATACTTATACATTTCTTATATTCAAAAGGAGTTAAAAAAATATGAGGGCAGAATATGTTTCTGGTATGAAAATTGAAATCCATTCAAGGTTTCCTTCTGGAGCAGTCAATAAGTAGATATGAAATATTGTCTATGAGCCACAACTCAAATAACTCGCTTAGATGTCAGTATTTGTGTAATGCCAATCATGCATTAATTTCAGTAGTTCCACTTCGGAAGTGAGATTGTTATGGGGTATTTTCTCAGGCAATAGAGACCATATTATGTTTTAGTGTCTAGAAAGCAAATAGAAGTTGAATAACTGTGTGAGCAGAGAAGCGGGGATGTGACAGGTCAATTACAGGGGTTTTACTTTTGTGGGGTTACTATTTTTTATTCCCTCTTTTTTCCCCCCATATAACTTCTGTATTCTAGGCAGGAGCATTGCATTTCGTGGGGAACGAGGCAATGATGAACCAGCCATTGAAATGATAAAGGTGTCTCATTTGAAGTAAGTAGATTAGCCTTGTAAAGCTTGTGTTATCTAGTATTGAATTTTCAGGAGATACTTGTAACAGACAGAAGTAAATTGGTATTGAGGAAAGACTCTGCACAAGGAGAAGGTGGAAAAGAATATACAAATTAATCATAATCAAAGAAATAATCTATTTTTACATATGTTTGTTACTATAGGCTTTTATTAAAATGTGAATGTTTATGTAATGGACGTTTTCACAAACTTCAAAATCCCACAGGGTGGCTAGAATAATTAAGGAGAATGTTAGTCTAATAGTTGTATTTTGATGTCCAGGGCCACTAGAGAATGGTTGTTATGAAATTTTTTGCAGGGTTTGGGTTTCTCCATGAGTTTCAAGGTCTTTTTAGAATCTAAACTTTAAATAAAATCAGAAGGTCAGGATTGCACATCAATGTCTTCCTGTGTTTTGCACAGCACTTAACACAGTTAGTGCAATTGCCACCACAGTTACAAATGAGTAGGTTCAGTCTGAAGAGAGAGACGATTATTAGGTGAGAACAAGAAAGGAACAGTTTGATTGGCAAGAGATTAAGATGGGTTAGGAAAGAGGCTATTTTGCCTTCAGTTTTAGAGAGAAGGTAGAGTTGATAGCTTACACAATATTAAAGTGTGAATTTTACTTTTAAAACGTACAATGTGAAAAAACAAGGAAACAGTTTGTATCCAAGTCATAAAAAGTTACTTTGCAAAAGTCCATTGCAAACTGTGGTGTGACAGAAAACTGCCCGGAAAACAGGGAGTTAACTCTAGAAGGGGTTCTCTGCACTTGCACATGTCCTTATGGGAAGGCAAAGATCCTGGACTAGAGACTGCAGGGTAGTAATTCTCCACAGGATGAAGGCAGGAAATTCCTTAAGAATAACATTTTGGAAGGCAAAAGTGGCAAATGAATTAGTAGTAAGAGGATTCCATATCCATTCACTACAGGACTATGGTGTGAAGTCTTCTGATTTTTTGTTTCTTTGTAAATATAATTTAAACAATATTGGATTCAATATAATTCTATAAAAGGTTTTATTGTAGTTTTTTGTTTAATATAGCAGACAACTTTCGTTATACAATAATAAGCATTCAAATATGGAGAGCTTACAATCTAGCCTTGTTCTCAGCAGGATATTATCTTCAATAGAGGGAGAGAGCATAAATTCTATAGCTAGGCAATCTTGAGATCAGATTATCCTCATTTTATTATGCTAAAACAAAATCAGAATAGCAGAATAAGTATTTTTTAACAGCCCATTGAAATAGCTAATCTGTAAACAGTTATGTTTTCTTGTATTAATATTTGTACAATGAGAGTCTGCTAAACATTTATCTCAGGTAAATGAGTGTTTGTCAAATCAGTATATACTACTATCAGCTCTTCTTTGCTTTGCTTCTTTAGCAGACAGATTTAGAAATGAAAAGTTTTTCATTTAAATCTAAAAAAACACAATATTTACTGTGTAGTATAGATCCTAAATTGGCTGGGTAAGAGATTGTTGCAACAGCATCAAGTTTAACAAATTCACATTTTAATTCAAATTTTCTTCTTCTCGTTAGTCTCCATATCTGTCAGGAACCTTAGGATAACAATGTTTTTTTTTATTAATTGTGGCTTATGGATGTATATATATCAGGAAATATGGTAATAAGAGTTTACGTATCAATTTTTGCAACAGTTTTCAAAAGTAATTCCACACGTACCATGCACTACTAAACTATGATAGTGACCAGAAGTTTTGGATCATTTAGTTCCTAATTCTGCAATGAACTCTAGATGTTTGTTCCCATGAGGAAAGTCAGGGGGATTCTGAATGGGTGCAGCAGTCCAGTTCCACAAAACCTTTTGCAAGATCGCTGCCAGACGAAATTTGTTCAGTGTCTCTTCGCCCTCTACTTAAAACAAACCAACCAAACAAAAAACACCACCACACAGACTCAGACCACCACCACCATGATGCCAGTAAGAAAAGGTATAAAATAAAATATTTAATAAACAACTGGAATGTAGTAAAGGTCTCATTTATTTCAGGCAGTATTTAGCTGTAGTATTTAAAGACAAGCCTCTGGAACTCTGGGATGTCAGGACGTGTACTCTTCTTAGAGAAATGTCAAAAAACTTCCCTACCGTGACTGCTTTGGTAAGGAATCCAATCTGTTGATTCTCATTTGAAATGTAAATGATTGTTAAATTTGTATATCTTGAAATAATTTTTTTTAAATTTCTCTAGTCTACAAACACAGTCTGACCTGTCTCCCCTACTCTTCTCTCACAAAATAGCCTATTAAAACATAGGGTTTGGGGTTTTTTTCCTAAAAGTAAATCTGTAGTGGGCATCATCATTATTAATCAATAAAACTAGGAAGTAAAAGGGACATATTTTCCATTTTCCTAATTAAAATTTCTCACAGGAATGGTCACCTACTCATAATTTGAAGAGCTTGAGAAAGAAACAGCTTGCAGCCCGTGAAGCCATGGCCCGACAGACGGTCGTGTCTGATACAGAACTTAGCAGTGTAGAATCTTCTGTGATCAGGTATTGCCCATCACTGTCTCATATGATATGGTAATGCATCAGTTATTCTTCAGACGAGTTTTCTTACTCAAGATTGTCGCTCGTTAATAGTGCTGTTTGGTACATGCCATCCAGATGCTGTTCCATGATGGAGGTACCCTCAGCTGTCCTGTTAAAGCAACTTTGCAGGCTCCTTTGTGCCATTTGAACAGCACAAAGGAGCCAAAGAATGGGCCAGAGTCTAGCACTTGAACATCGTCCCTTGATTTGACTGCTGAGCAAGAAAAGTTATCTCAACAGACTTTAACAGCATCCTTTAGTGGCCTACTCCTTGAAGTAAAATTTTAATTTGCCACTCATGCACTGTCATAAGTGTATAAACCAATTTGTTATTTCAGGACTTACGCAGACCGTTCTCAGGGGAAACACTCACTTCCGATCTACTATCTATTTTTATGTATTTGTTGATTGGGGTCATGACCTCTTATATCCATTTCAAGGGGGGAAAAGGCCACCTTTGTCTAATTATCTTTCTCTTGAAGCTTATTACAGGAGGCCGAAAGTAAATCTGAGCTGAGTCAGAACATTTCTGCCAGAGAGCACTTTGTGTTTACAGATACCGATGGGCAGGTTTATCATCTCACAGTGGAGGGAAATTCGGTAAAAGACAGTGCAAGAATTCCACCTGATGTGAGTTCAATATTTTTGTCTCATCAATGCTGTAATTTGTTTTCATAGCTACTGCTGCAGAAAATAGCATGCCATTAATCTTAATATAGATATGCATTTTAATGGCAAATAGTTACCAGAAATCAATAATTGGAAACATGAAACCAAAAATATAAGCTGTAAAACATAAACTAAAATGACTGTTTTTAAAAAAAGGACACTTAAAATTTTGTAGGAATATATAATTTTATGTAAATATTCAAACAGTGCTCTTATTTACAAGAGCACATTAGTTTGTTATATGTGTGATCACTATATTTACTTGGAAAGAACAATGGAGGATTTTTGTTCGTTGTGTCTCTATTTTGCATAATAATATATAAATGAGGGAAGCTGTATGCAGATGTTAAAGGTGTCTTAATCCTTATGGAAATAGTAAATACACCTCTACCTTGATAGAACGCTGTACTCGGGAGCCAAAAAATCTTACCGCATTATAGGTGAAACCGCGTTATATCGAACTTGCTTTGATCCACCAGAGTGCGCAGCCCCACCCCCCCGGAGCACTGCTTTACCGCGTTATATCCGAATTTGTGTTATATCGGGTCGTGTTATATTGAGGTAGCGGTGTACAGCATTTGAAAAAAGGAAAAGACACCATTTATGCTAGCTGTAGAATGTTTTTTGTGTCTTTGTCTTTATCTCAGACTTCTGTACAGTTATACACTATCATATTCGGTTTAAGAAAACAGTAGTTTCACCTATGTATGTTGAGACCAGGCATTAACCAAGTTGATCATATAGTAGGCATCTGGTAGCAACTACTATACCTAGCAAAACTATTTCCATAGTTTCCCCAATTAACGTATTTTGATTTTGCAGATACTTTATCCCACTGTTTTGTGGGGAAATGGGGGTATATTCTTTCAGGCAAGACAACAAAAACAGCTGAAATTAAATTTCAAATGTGGTGTAACCATGGTCCTCAGTGAGCACTAGCGCCTTTGCTTCGTTTGGGGTGGAGACACTTTTAAAATAGTTTGTATTTATAAAGTATTTCTGGGAACATTTGTGTTTTTTGGATAGAGTGGGATGTATGTAGGGGGTGTTGGGCATCTTTGGTCATCTGGATTTTTTTAAATTGAGCCTAATGAAGCCCTGCCCATTTTGTGATATAATTGCACACTTTCTCCTGACCTGACCTGGGTGATGATGTGTCAACTTTGAAATGTTGACTCTTAAGCATGAGAAATCTTTCTATTACTTTTAAAAATCACAAGGAAAATAAAGGTTAAAAAAAAATTATGCAACATTAAAGGCTGCATAGTTAATTTTTACACTTCCTGACTATGATTCTATATTCCAACAGCAAAGTTAACTTAGACATGTAGTATTCCTGTTTTTCTGTTTAAATGTGTTATTTGTCATAAGATGCATGCCGGTAAATATACAAGATGTTCAAAATGAACAGGTTGATATTTCTGTCGGAGCCTTAGTTTGTGCACTGTGTGACTTGTGATTTAACCATTCATCCTTAACGTTTCACTAAATGGTTAATTACATTTAATATGAACATAGTTAGGCTTGTTTCTGCAAACACACATATGAATAACTTTACCTGTATTAACAGCCCTATTTTGCTCAGCGGAACTATTCACATATGTACAAATTTAAGCACCTGTGTAAGTGTTTGTGGGATTGGGGTCTAAGTCTGTTTTCTCATTTTCAGTGGGGACCGGTACATCAGTCATAGCCCTGGAATACAAGATTTGCAACACTAGATCAGATTACTCGTCGATCAGTTCTGGTAGTGTGCCTCTGGTAGTGGCCAGTAACTATTCCTTCACAAGAAAGTGAAGCTTACCTTTTGCCCAAAACACTATCACATGCTGCTAAACAATTGTGCAGTGCTGCATGTTAAATGCATGTGATGGGATTTAGGATAGGGGAAATGTTTGAGCTATAACTTGTACCTTGAAGCAAGACTTGATTGAATTTAGCTTATAGTGGCATGCCTAAGTACAAAATGTTGTTACTAGTCATAGTTATGTATTTGAATCAGAGATCTGTAGTGGCAGTGAATTTCCATTTATTTTTATTTTCATTCTTAAGATATTTTAAGCTGCAGATGTTCTGTTCGGTTGCTCTTTTTGCTAATAGCATGTGCAGTTCTACTTACTTAAGGGCCTATTACTGAAGTGAATGCAAATTTGCCTTAGTAAGGAGTACAGAATAATATCCTACAGTTCAATAGCCAAGTCTTAATTTTTTTTCTTAAATAATAATAAAAAATATATGGAGATATAGCTATCTCATAGAACTGGAAGGGACCCCGAAAGGTCATTGAGTCCAGCCCCCTGCCTTCACTAGCAGGACCAAGTACTGATTTTTGCCCCAGATCCCTAAGTGGCCACCTCAAGGATTGAACTCACAACCCTGGGTTTAGCAGGCCAGTGCTCAAACCACTGAGCTATCCCTGCTCCCCCCACTTATTTCTTCATGGGACAGAAAAAATAAAGTTAATGTACAATCGTTATGCAGTGATTTAGTGGCAACCAATGATCCCTATAACCCCTCATAACTATAAGTGACATGTGACATTCTCAGGTTATCCCCCAGTGGCTAGTAGTCAGTCTTACCAGAAACTTTTATGGCATAGTTGGTAATATATACTCTGAAAGGGATTGAAACCCAAGATCACATTCTCCTGTGACTCCTAAAGTAATCAGTTTGCTCTAGAAAGATGAAGTCTTCCTTGTTGAACAGTTAATGGAGCTTGCCCTGCAGGAACTTATACCCCTATGCATTTAAAAAAGCTGTTTGTCTTCAGACTGCTTCTTAAAAATACACATGTTGCAACATTAGAAACCCGAATATTTCTCCATTTAAAAACATTTAAGTAACATTGTTAAATGTTACTCATTTTATTATCATTCTCCTTGTTTAGGCCAGCAGTCAAAATATTGCAAAAATCCTTCTGTTCCATGTGACAGGTTGTCTGTTTTCAGAGACAGTGGCAGCTTTCACAATGAGAGACCAGGTATTAAGGATCCAGTCTCTGATGGCGTTAGTAAATAATTTAGAGCAGACTTGGGCACAGGGGAGAGAAAAAAACAAGTAATGGAAAAATTGCTGTTTTATTGTGTGATTTTTTTTCCCCCTTGGGATTTAATGAAAAATTATGTATTTCCAAGAGTACATTTGCAGAATTTAGGAAAAAGGTAGTGAGTGTTTACCTGCTGTTCATAACCAAAGCTTTTTTAAAGACAGAGGTCTACTGAAATACGTTTTTAATTTATATATACTGTGTGCATATAGCTTTAACAATACAAAAGTTACCCATATAACCATACAGATATTGTATGATATTTATATCTGGTAGCTTAAACAACAATTTTAAAATATATCTGAGCATTACAAGTTGACTAGGACAGAACAATTTTGTAGATGTTCTTCATGTACTTTGAGTTTTTAGCTTAAGAGAAAAATAGTTCACTAGAAAGTCTATAAAGTTTGTTCAGCATAATCCAGTAACATTAAAGTATTCCAGACCAGATGTCTCTTGAGAATTATTTTTCTCTGAATTAATACTTCTCAACAGATTAAATGTTTAGGAGTAAAGCAAATACAAAATATTGGGATAAAGGTACTTAAATACACACAAATCCCTGACCTATTTCTAGAGGTGTGCTAAAGCCACAAAATTTGGGTTTCAGACAGTCCAAAGTTCTGATGCATGGTCTTGGTTTTGGCCAGCTCTTCGTCATTTTTGAATAGTGACCCTAAGCTATGGTTCATGACAGACAGTGGTAAATGGAACCCTTGCTGATGGTCCATGCAGAGTTGACTGGATGTATGGTGCTGAATCTCCTTGTTTTCAGCTTCTAAATTTTATTAAAAGAAGCTATAATTATTTTAAATATTTTTCTAAAATTACTTTTCCATATAATTGTCAGAGGAAAGAATGTGGGCCCATAACACAGTTTAAGATGCAGTCCAAATTATGAAAATGCTTGACAACCCCTATTTTAGAAGATTAAATGACTGTTAGTACTCACTTTCACTTTACAGAGGTTATAACAATCAAATTAGAATGTAGGTTCCCTGACTCTATTATGGTTGTAGTGAAAAAGGCTCATTGGAGACTATAACACACTACGCATAGCTCTGTGTGTCTCTTGCTTATGGCTGCTACCCACAGGGAGGCAGCATTGGCACTGTCTGTGCCAGACAATGGATTTAGTGACCCAAGATCTTGGATTTTTTTGTAGGTTCCTATCTTCAGAGACAGTTTTACAGGTAAATAATACATTATAACCTGTCAAACAATGGAAAAAATGTTTGCAAACACTTTTTAGTCATAAGTTTGGAGGATGTCACTTTTCATGTTGATATGATGGGTTGTTTTTATATCAGTAAATTTGTGGAAAACATAACTATTTATCTAGGTACTTACATGGACCTCGTGACCATAGAATCTGAGCACCTCACAGTCACTAATGAATTTTGTCTTCACATTACCCCTGCGATTCCCACCTGAGACATAGGCAGATTAAGTGATTTGCCCAAGATCACACAGGAAGCCTTTACTGAGCTAGGAATTGAACTGAGGTCTCCTGAGTTCAAGTCTGGTGGCCTGTCTACTGGATCATCATTTTTCCTTCTTCTGGGGCACAACAGAATTATTGGTTGGAAAATGCATTATCTGAGCTACACAAAGCACTTTGTTTCAATCACCGTTTTTATATTGTGACCTGAAAAAAAAAAAAAAAAAAGCTTGAGACTAATTTGTAGAACAAGAAATATTAATATCTAGGTGCAGACTAATTATAGCTTTTGTCATTTTAGATTAAAATTACATGTTGTATTTCAGTGTTCAAAAACTGAATGTTGCATTCTAATAATTAACCTTGGTGTGAGTTTCTCTTAAGTTAGTCATTTGTTCAGCTGTAATTTCTTTTGTAATGGCATCAAATCATGAATTGAACAGAAAGGGCATGGGTTGTGTACAGATTTGTAATGGGTCAGAGCTTTCTTTTTGTGACCTTTTAACAATTTTTTGCTTCTCTGAAGTGCAGCCACTTTCCTGCATCAAACATGAAGGCTCAGATAAATTTATCTATCAATTTGGAATCCTCTTATTTCTGTTTCCTAGTATTGTTTGTTGGTCCTGTGAATGTTTGATAATTGAGTCCTGTCACTTGGGGTTTACATACATCTAGGGACACAAAAGCTTTTCATGCTTTAAAACCCCAAAGATGATAATACAAAACATTTCATTCAGGACAAAAAGTCTTCAAAAATATGATGTGGCAGATTCTATCCTCTAACCGAGAACAACTCCATTAAATTCAACTGCATTGCTTTGTTGTAACAGAGAAGAATTTGGCCCATTAGATTTACCTATTGTGGAAAATGAGGAAATATCAGTACTGATATGTTTATGCCAATGTATGCTACTATTAATTACACAGTTTCATTCTTCTTCTTAAATACTTGCAGGGAAGCATGGGTAGCATTACTTGTATTGCGTGGAAAGGAGATACGTTGGTTCTCGGAGATGTTGATGGAAACTTAAACTTCTGGGATTTGAAAGCAAGAGTATCCAGGTATGAGTGTGAATAAAATCTTACTAATTCATATAAAATGAAGGAAAGGTAAAACATTTTTAATTCTTTTTTTTTCTTTGCAGTAGATGATTGTGTGTTGTCTGAGATAACTATTCAAGATTGTATTTTTAAAAAGAAAATTCTCAGTCATGTCCTAGCAGAGAGTGATTAACCAGAGAGATATTGGGCCATGTTAATAAATTTATAACTCCCGTGCCAGAAGGTACCATTGTGATCATCTAGTCTGACCTGTATAACACGGTCCATAAAACTTCCCCCAAAATAATTCCTAGAGCAGTGGTTCTCAAACTAGGGCTGCCACTTGTTCACGGAAAGTGGGAAAGAGGGACATGCTGGCCGCCCTTCCTGCAGCCCCCATTGGCCTGGAGCGGCAAACCGCGGCCAGTGGGAGCCGCGATCGGCCGAACCTGCGGCCGCGGCCGGTAAACAAACTGGCCCAGCCCGCCAGGGACTTTCCCTGAACAAGCGGTGTCCCTAGTTTGAGAATCACTGTCCTAGAATATCTTTTTAGAAAAACGTTCAATCTTGATTTTAAAATGGCCAATGATGGAGAAGCCACCATGACCCTTGGTAAATTGCTCCTATGTTTATTTACCCTCACTCTTTAAAATTTATACCTTATTTCTAGTCTGTATTTGTGTTGCTTCAATATCTAGCTATTGGATCTTCCTCAGTGTGAGATTGTGGCTTTTTGGGCATCTAGTAAAGTTTCCTTAGACAATTCCCAATTATCATTCACATTTTTCTGATTAAATTCTTCTTCCCAGCTGATCTGGCTCATAATTGGTTTCAGCTTTGTGAAATTGGCCCTTTTAAAGCATCAAGTATATACATCACTGCTCTGGACATTATAAGTGTGATCAAGTCATGATCACTTGTACCAAATTCACCATTAATTTCTGGTTCTGTGATATAGAATGTTCCCACTGGTGTAAACTGGTATAGTTCCACTGACTTAAATGAAACTGACGATGATTCACACCGACCAGAGATCTTGCCCGTTATGTTTAATCCAAGCAAGATTATTTCATAATAAATTTAGATAACTAATAGTATTAAATGTTCTGATATTTCCCCCTCCCGCAACCACTTTTTTTATAGCGCTGTCAATTTTTGATATTTTGTGGGTTTTTTGCTAATCTATTTATATAGCTTTGGATGATTAGTTCTACAAATTTATACAGGATGAAAGTGTAAATGCTTAAGGGAGAATTTATATTAACAATTTATGGCATATCTGTTCCTGAGAATGAAATTGAACCTGTTGCCCTTTTGTCCCCAGGGGGATCCCCACGCACCGAAGCTGGGTGAGAAAAATACGCTTTGCCCCTGGGAAAGGAAATCAAAAAGTGATAACAATGTACAATGATGGAGCTGAAGTTTGGGACACAAAAGAGGTACACATCTATTTCTTATCAGTATTCACTTTTGTGCAAAATATGCTGCTTTGAATTAGAGAAGGTCAGGTGCCCAAGCAATCTGATTAAAATAATACTTAATCTGTTGCTGACATCTGTATAATAGTTACCCAGCCTTTCACAAAGGACTTTTAGTTTTTAGTTTTTTCAATCTGTTTTCAGTTGAGAAGTGCCTTTCACTATGAAAGCTGACGCTCCATTGAAATATACAATTTTACCACTCTTCCAGTGAGTTTGGGTTGCATATGTTGTTTTGAACTCAGACTTAGAAAGAGAAAAATCTCCCTTCCAAAAACTTTATCAAAGTTTAATGAACATCTACATTTATGGAATTGTAAAGTTGTCTTATCTTCAGAGCTTGGTTTTAACTTATTAGAGGATATGAGAAGGCCAGACACTTGATATTAACATTGGCCCTGCTTCTCCTCTCCTGCAAGAAAAATCTGTATTAGGGAAAATTGCTCTTAAAAATTCTGGGATTCATCTTATGTAGCTGGAGTTGTATTCCTCCCTCCAGAGGTCCATAGACACTTGAACTCCATTGATTCCACAGGCAGAGCAGGCTATGACTCTGTAATCTTTTCCTCCAGGAATGATGTCCGTGCTACTGGTTATTTCTCCCTGCAGCTGTTCACTCCCTCCTTTTGTGAATGAAAGAAGGTTTTTTAGGTAGAAGCCTTAAAATCCTCATTGACTTCCAATTGAAAATCTGTCAAAGTCTCCAGGAAAACAACTTACAAGAGCCACTTCTCCTTAGATCTGTCTCTAGAACTTGTTCCTTATCTATGATGCTCCAACTCTGTTGTATGTCTGTAGTGGAGCATCATTGTCTCAGTGTCATGCCACAGAGCTGCTGCTTCACTGCAAGCCACTCTAGTATACTGGAACAGTGTAAAGGGTGTCTGAAAAGCACTATATCTGATGCAGGCACTGCAGAATTAAGCTGCTGTCTAAAGACCCTTTCCCAAGCCCTTGGGGCAAGGCTGGGGAGTGGGGACAGGGTGCATGTATCAGAACAGGGCCTCAGAATGCAGCACTGCAGAGAGCGCCATGGCCCATAGGGCAGCCTACTCTAACCTGGCCTGGCCCTCAGAGCTCTCTAAATTATACCGGGGCCTTTCCAGCCCCCAGAGCATTCCAGGATCAGGAAGGTGCAAAGATGCCACCTTAGCCCTTCCAGCTCCATCTATCTTGCGAGTTCTGTGAAACACCTCTGGGAGGCACAACACAGAATCTTGACCAGTGTGATTAACAGCATTACTAAAAGCGAAAATGTCTTAATATTTCAAGGTGCAGATGGTAAGCAGTTTAAGAAGTGGAAGAAATGTCAACTTCCGAATACTGGATGTGGATTGCTGTACCTCAGACAAAGTGATCTTGGCTTCAGATGATGGGTGCATCAGAGTTCTAGAGACAACTATGAAGTCAACATGTTTTAGAATGGATGAACAAGTATTAACAGGTCTGAGAGATCTCAACAGCACCTAATGCTCACGTGCTTTGAATTGTTTCCCTTTTGCTACAGACCATAGTATATTTCATTTCGAAAGGTGTGCAAAATAGTCTTTACTGTTTAAAACTGACATTAGTCCAAGCCAGTGGTCTCCAAACATTTTTGATCGCACACCCCATCAGTAAAAAATTTTTGAGCATGCACCCCCTGCCGCCCAAAAAAAAAAAAAGCACAAAAAAAACCCGAAAAAGCCGAAAAAGCAAAAAAAAAAAAAAAAAAGCCGCTCGGACTCATGCCCGAACTGCCGAATCGCGCCCTCCCCCCCCAAAGAGCTCCTCCTGCCGCGCACCCCTAAGGATCCTCTGGCGCACCCCCTGGGGTGCGCGCACCCCACTTTGGAGACCACTGGTCTAAGCCAGAAGATGAAGTAGCTCACAAACACCAGAAACTTTGGGAAAATGGATCAGTTTTATAATAATAGGTTATACAGCTTTTGATATTTCTAAATAACTCATGTTTTGCTTTTTTAGTTTTATCTGCATAAATATGCAAAAATTCATTGCATCAGAACAGTCATTCACATACACAGCATGAGGTTTAGTCATGTTTGTGATACATGAAAAATTGCTTTTGTTACACTGCTGTATATTTCCAGAATTTGAATCCTAGTCATTGACAATGGCCAAAGTGGATGTTTCCATGAAATTGTAGAAGTGCGTCAGTTTGTGACAGCCTTGTTATCTGACTTTTTACAATGTTTTTAGCTAGCATAAGTTCTTACAAAAAATTGCTTTTACTTTCGTTCATCTTTGGGGTAAACTGTGCAGCTAAAATGGTTAATACATTAAATCGTGAGTTGAAGATGATCCAGATTTTTCAAATTGTGGGTCAGTCCCATTAAAATCATTGGGACTATTTGTGAGAGTAAGGGTATCATCATTTGATGCTGTGTTTGATACGTAGTCTGATTTAATATACAGTACTTTGCTAACTTTGTCTACAATAAAAATGGATTGTTTTTTCCTATTATGAAGGCTATAGTTTTGACAGAAGACAAGTAACATTGCGATCAGCATCATTGAAGGATAGTTTAGTTACCATAAATTATCTTTTGAGACCTGAAAATTAAACTGTATAAATGCATATTTATGTCATTAACCTGTGGTGCTTAAAGGACAAGGTATCACTGAGTCCAAGAATTTAGTATGATTCAAAAAAAGGATTAGACATTTATAGCAATAATGAAAGCACTCACAGGTTACATGAGATAAGATAGAGAATATAAGAAATAAAAGTCATCATAGTTTTGTGTTTAAGCCAACCACTAACAGTTGGAGGTTAGAAAGAAACTTCCCATAGTATGTATGTATAATTCAATAATTTTCTAGGACAGGGAATCTAACCCCTTCCTTTGGAGCATCTTACTGGTGTCAGAGACTAGATACCAGACTAGATGGACCACCAATCTGATTCATTATGGCAATAGTTAGGCACAAGTATCCCTACTGACCAGAGTTTTGAGGCATTCAATATCGATATACGTTTAGTTTAATTCCCTCCCTATAAAATCATATTGATGCTTCCTGTTTTCACTGCAGATATTCCTGAATACTGTGATAAAGACTCAGTTTCACTGGAGTCCATAGTAATTGTGATGTGTAAGGATGAGGCATTCTGGCATATCTTGCTTGAATTTTTTTCACATCTGCTTTATAGAATCATTCCGCCACATACATCTCTGCTTAACTCAAATTTCACTTTTACTTTGCAAATTCATCTGCAACCAGATTTTAACTAAACTAAAAGCCAAAGACAGAGGAGACCAGGTTCTGATTGTAAATGTATAGTGACTAACTGTATGTCCTAGAAAATCTTTTTGCTCATGTGTAGCGGCAGACTTTCATGTGCAATGATCCATGCTGTACATCTGGGATTAAAATCTGGCCCAATATCTAATATTTTATCTTCTGGCACAGGCAGCTACCAATACATTTTATAGTTTTTAAATGCTATGTCATTAGAGGTTAGCTACTCATAGATCTTGACAATGACTCATTTCCCTCCTCACTTCCTTTCTTCTATTTCAGAGCCTGTGTGGTGCCCTTATCTCCTTGTTCCAAGGGCCTCATTAGCTTTAAAAGCCTTCTTGCTGCATCAGCCATGGAATGATAAATGTACTCTGGATATTTTACACGTGTAAGGCTTTGTTTTCATTTTCTGTTCAAACTTTTAACTATTATCGCATGCAGATCTCCTATGTATTATTTGGGAGAAGGTTGTTAAATGGGTGAACTTCAGCACTTAAAGAGCAGTCGGAATGGAGGGGCAGTACTTCGCTCTCATCAACCAAGAGGGATGTGAGGTCATAGATTTGTTTTATTTCAAGTGGCACCAACCTACCTTCATCTTTGAAAACAGACCCTAAGTTTTTAAGACAATAGCAATTGTCTGTAGTTAGAATTAGAAACTCATGCAACATATTGCATCAAAAACCAAAAAGATGTCTTCATTCTAAAAGGAGGTGATTTCAAAGTTAGAGGTGGACACTAGAGAGTAATTCCAAGTGTCCGTTCCCCTATACTAATGATCATGTTTCCTCTTTAGTGGTGCAGATTTCTATCAGAATGGAGCACCTTATCAGGATGTAACATGTATTATTTATAGTTCAGTAGCTTAGACCCCATGAGGATTGCTTAGGGCAACGTACAGACCATAGGAAGATTCACTCCTTGCCCTAAAGAGTTTACAATCTAAGAAGATAATCAATGTGCAAAATGATATGGTCAATATAGGCAATCTTATTTGCATGATATATGTTATTAATATGGCCTTAATGGAAATGAAATATAAAGTACATAAGTCAAATGAGATGGTAAGGAGGTGGAAGCTAAAGGGGCTATGCAGGACACCATCGTGAAAGTTGAACTCCCCAAAGAGAAGCATGACGGTTTGTGATGAGATGGAGAGCAGTGAGTCCATTGGGGAGTAGATGATTTCAGCTTTGAAAGGAAGGGAATAGGGAGTTGAATGGGGTATTGATCAAAAATGGAAATGGAGTGAGAAAGAGGAAGGGGCTGCAAACAGCAAGAGAAGAGAAGATAGACACTTCCACTGCAGCCTTTGGGAGCCATCTCAGGGCTTGTCTACATGGACACTTAGTTCATGGCTAGCTGGAGTGTGACTATACCTTTCACTAGCATGCCGTGCTCTAAGTGTCCATGTGGACTGTGCCGCCATCAGGGCCAGCTCCAGGCACCAGCTTACCAAGCAGGTGCTTGGGGCGGCCACTTGGGAGAGGGGCGGCACGTCCAGCTGTTTGGCGGCAATTCGGCGGACGGTCCCTCACTCCTGCTCGGAGCGAAGGACTTCCCACCGAATTGCCGCCGCAGATCGCGATCGCGGCTTTTTTGTTTGTTTGGCTGCTTGGGGTGGCCAAAACCCTGGAGCCGGCCCTGGCTGCCGTGCTCTAAAAATTCCCTTGTACGCTTTGATCTAGGCTGCTTTGAAACAGAGTACATTAAAGCTCACTTGGGAATTTTTAGTGCACAGCAGCAGGGTCAACACAGACATTTATTGTATAGCAGGCCAGTATGGGGTAGATTTACACACCAGCTTGCTGCCAACTAAGTGTTTGTGTGGGCAAGCCCTCAGTTTGGAGGATGTGAGAGAAGTAAAAACTACCATAAGAAAGAACAGCTGCAAACATGTTGGTCTACATTTTCCAAAGTGGGTAGTGATTTTGAGGGCCTCTATTTTTGGGTGCCTAACTGGAGACTCCTTAAAGGGGAGTGGTTTTCAGAAGTACTGAGCACCCACTCTCTGAAAACTAGGCCACTTTCGGGTTTCTCAAGTTGGGCACCTAAAAAGTCGGGCACCCAATATCATGAACCACTTTTGAAAATTAAGGCTACTGTGTTGTAAGGGGAAATCTGGGTTTCTATGAGTTCAAGGAGATGGAAGGGAGAGAGAGGTGAAGAGATTGGGGATGGTTTTTTATGAAAGCGGGCATTCTAGAATACAGTAGAACCTCAGAGTTCTGAACACCTCTGGAATGGAGGTTGTTAATAACTCTGAACAAAACATGGTTGTTCTTTCAGAAATTTACAACTGAACATTGACTTAATACAGCTTTGAAACTTTACTATGCAGAGAAAAACGCTGCTTTTAACCATCTTAATTTAAATTAAACAAGCACAGAAACAATTTCCTTACCTTGTCAAGTCTTTTTTTAACTTCCCTTTATATTTTTTGTAGTTTACATTTAACACTGTACTGTACTGTACGGCATTTGCTTTTTCCCCCCCCTGTGTCTGCTGCCTGATTGCGTACTTCCGATTCCAAATGAGGTGTGTGTGATTGACTGGTCAGTTCGTCTCTCTGGTGTTCGTAACTCTGAGGTTCTACTGTAGTTGAAATGGGGGTGAGATTGATGAGTGAGGGACCACTGTGGGAAAGCCATGGTGACAGTTGGGCATAAAGGGTAAGATTAAGAGGATGGTCAAGATTGGATTTATTATTGCTGAAAATAAGCAGGAGTAAGCAATAGAGAAAAAAGTGGAGATAAGAAAAGAACTTGTGAGACAAATGGGATTGAGGATTAGGAATGGGCAGGCAACATGAAAAAGGGGGAGACCTAAAGGTGAGTGGGTAAGAAGGAAATGCGAAGAGAAGGGAGACAATAACAAAGATGTGGGAGTAATGAGGGTGAGCAGGAGTAAAGATTAGCCATGATTAGTACTTGGGAACTAGTAATTGATGTCCAAGATTTTCTATCTAAACTGTTTTTTTATTAAGGACATGAGAACATTAAGTTTGCTTCCTCCATGCTTTGTGTTGTACATAGCCATCACTCTTCTGCCACTTCAGATAATATTGCCAATTTAGTTATGAGGAAATATAAAATTCTTAGAATATATATTCCTGTTAAATCAAATGTTTTCTTTGCAGTGATTATCCAGAGAATGACAATATTAAGAATCTGCTTCAAAAACAGCTGAATTCATTGTCCAAGTAAGAACCATTTTATTAATGTTTTAACAAAATACTGCTTTGACCGAGATTGCAGCAGCAAAAGTTATAATGATTGGTTTTTCATTTAGCAGCCAATCTGGAATAACTTTATTTTTGTATTAAAACATTTTACTGTGTTTAAAGATAAGTACTTGTTACAATAAATGAAATTTAACTTACTTCATGACCTGCTTTGTCTAATGAAAAGTGAACGGTAGCATTCTTCCCAAATCGGAAATCTTTCTTAAAATAAATTGTTTAATATTGACTTGACAGAATAATTTACTGTATTAAACATTAAAGTGGGATGAAACTCATGTCTAATTTGAGACATTTGGGTTGTCACATTGTTGATGCCACAGACGATGGTGGCTGCCAGCAGGAGGCCCAGGATTATTCAGCATTTAAATTCAAATGGCATTCACAGTTTATTGGCAAATGTTTCTCAACATGTCTGCTCCTCAGAGTGCTGCCTGGACCAAGTGGGTGCAGCCTATTTTTTAAAAAAAAGTATAATTCGAAACATTATTCAGAATTTTAAACCCTGACCAGAAAAATATCACATTGGCACTTTTGAAAATCCTACCCTTTCAAGATAAGTTACTCTTCATGGGTGAAGTTCATACTTCTGGTGATATTACATCAGACTCCCTGGTTGCATAGCCAACAGATGGCAGTACATTCATTTAAACTATTAAGGCAGTCTTTGCAGCGAAGAAACTGGAAGCACTTCCCCTTTCCTCCCCTACACGCAAAAAAAGAAAGCAGCGAATTTTCTTCTATATGTAGAAAAATGCATGCAAAACCTGAATTCATAGATTTATAATACATGTATTTGTTGTCCAGTGACACCATCCAGATTATATTTACATAATTATGACATGATTGTTAATTTAATTTTATAATATATAGAACTGCTGCAAGCTAATATTACAGCTTCAGGTATACTCTTCTGGTAGTTCACATGTAGGGCAATACATGCAAGTCAGAAGGCATTCTTGACAGACTGATTTTAACTATTAAAACTCATAAACAGTGAATTGCTCCTGCAAAGGTTTAGGCATACTTAAACTTGTATAGTTCCTATTGCCATGATTAAATATTATTTGTTCAGGCCAGCATGAGAGAAACTTCTGCTTTCCTTGTCTGACAAGAAGATATAAAAGGCTTGTTTTCGTTTTTAAACTTTAATTCCTAGATGTAATGTATAGTACTTGTTTTTTAAAAATCTTGCCCAGCATATTATAGATCAGATATGACTTTCTGTTTTTGCAGTGACATCAAGAAACTTGTTCTTGATCCTGAATTTACTCTATTGCAGAGATGTTTACTGGTTGCAAGGTAACAGAGATTCAGATAAAGTCAAAAGGTTTTTCTAAATAATCCTGACCCTGTCAGCACCTACAAATGTGCTTAACTTTAAGCATGTATGTAGTAGTATTAAAATGAATGACACTAATGATATACATAAAGTTAAGAATGTGTATGTATTTCAAGGATGGGGTCTAAGTTACTATCTTAGTGAATTATTTGTATTTGCACTGAGTTTTATATCACAATGAAAAGACTCCTTTAATGTGGTTGAACAGAATTGCATTTTAGAAAGGTGTAAGAAACTACCATGCCTACATTGAAATAGTAGTAGTTACTCGTACAATGCCCAAAAGTGTATTCGGTACTTTACTAGAATATAGAGTCCAATCTCTCTCCCAAAGAGCTTATAACCTAAGACCTAGGCCCATATGCAAGCAAAGAAAAAGAGAAAGTGGGGCTCTTTTTTAATTCCGTGACCATTGTCATGTTATTACTCTGCCCAAATAATAACAATTTTTAACCTGTTCTGCATTTTTTAGTCGCTTTCAAGCTTTTATGATTGATTTTTTTCCCCTAAAGTTGAAAAGGTGTCTTAATGGTGAAGCATAAAGCAATCCAGAAAATTAAGTTAAGGATAGATTAAGTATTGAATGCCTTCGCTAAACTAGTTTGTGGAGAGATTTACTGAGCCTTAACTAACCTTGTAAAAGTCTTTCCTCCAACTTGCTACTTCCTAGTTTGTCAAACATATTTCAAAAGAGATCATTGTGATGTCATATATAAGAAGTCTTATTGGTAACCAACAATATTTGTGATTCCAAAAAGAATATACCTTATTCTCTGAATAAAGAAATTATTTTAAAATACAGAACAATTGCTAGTAGTATGTGGGGGGGAAATCTACAATGAATCAGTATTATGGCTACAAGTGATTGTATTGGGAGTTTGGGAATTTAAACTGGTCTCATGTTGTAGCTACAATGTATAATGGTAGGGTTTGCTTCATTTTGATTTTTGACTTCTCAGACTCTATGGGGATGAATCAGAACTGCATTTTTGGAGTGTTGCTTCCCATTATTTGCACAGTTTCTCTCAGGAAAAAGCACTAACTGCAAAAACTACAGATAGTCTGCAAGAAAAATTAATCAACCCATTGGATATATGCTATGACATACTGTGTGAAAATTCCTACTTCCAGGTATTGAAAACTGTTTATAAATAGTATTTAGTAGGTATGTGACTAAATCAACAAAATGAAGAGCATTTCTTCCCTTTTGATTTTAAAGCTCCTACATACAAGTGCCTCCCTATTATTTCAAAGTAAAAGGTGCATGATTGTTTTAATAATGGAGTTTTACCCTTATCTCAGTGTGTTTGTTATTGTGAACTTAAAGCATTCAGTACTATTTAAAGGCTGGGCTTTTTTTGTGGTTTAATAAATAAATAGTATCATAGTCTTATAAGATCATTCATATGTACTTCACATTTATATATATTTTTAAGCTCACGTAATTTTGCAGGCGTTTCCAATTTATATTATGGAAAAAGTTCACTTTCATATATTAGCTAGTTTATTCTCAGATTTGTAATCATTTTAATTTTTCTCTGCAGAAATTTCAGCTTGAAAGGGTACATCTACAGGAGGTTAAAAGATCAACCTATGACCACACCAGGAAATGTGCTGACCAACTTCTTCTCTTGGGGCAGGTTTGTGAGTGGCTTGTTTGTTTGTAATGTCCTTACCTGTTTCTGTGGGTTTTGTGTGTTCTTTTCAATACTTCCTCTATCCATACAACATTATATCTGTCTTATCTGGGCCGAGTTTCTTCAAGCTAACCTACAGCCAAGACCCAGTCTTGGCTAGACAGTTGGGGTATGTTGTTCGACTGCACCATCTGGGTCCAATGAAATGGAAACAGAGTTAAGTGTCATCCAAATATGAAAAGCACCTCAACACACATCCTTCTTTTGGAACTCCACATGGGTCTTTCTTCAGTCAGATGACCAAACAGATACCTCCCTTTGAGTTCTCTGAAAGAAAATAATCAAGCTGCTCAGATAGCTTAGTATTTGCAGGGAAAAACTGCTAGTATTGGTATGCAAGTTTACAAGACGACATAGTGGCATCAGTGACTCCTGTCAGATCTAAAAGATTTGACATGAATAAAGAGATAATATACCAACACAACCAGTGCAGCCTAAAATCAGATTTTACTAAGTATATATAATGCCTTTCATATTTCTCCATAATTCATTAACTTATCAACTTTAAATATAGTGAATTTTAAAAAAAATTGTGCTAGGTTATTGCAGGTACCATCCTCTGACCAGTTTCTTTGCTTATACAATCTTATTTCACTCCTACTTTTTAAGTTGCTTTTCTTTCCTCTGTTGCTCTGAAAGACCACACAAACAGGGAAAACTGCATACTCAATTTACTGATTCCACTATGTAGGCCCTCTTTCTGGAAAGCACTTAAGCATGTGCTTTAACCCTATCCCTATTCAGATCATGTCTGCTTAAGTGGTGTCCTGAATAAAATAAGGTGCATTCTTGAATTGGGACCGTAGTCCGTTAGTAAACAAACTTGAAAAAATAGATTTTTTTTTCCTCTTATCTCTGTTACTATAACTGTTAGTTGTTGGGTTTTTTTTGTTTTTTAAAAGGTTAAAACATCCAAACAAAAGTGTGGGATTTTTAAGATGATGTAATTTTATTTTTTCTCACCAGACTGACAGAGCAGTACAACTATTATTAGAGACAAGTGCAGAAAACCCGCATTACTACTGTGATTCACTCAAGGCATGTTTGGTAACTACTGTCACTTCATCAGGTCCTTCTCAAAGCACCATTAAACTGGTAGCAACCAACATGATAGCAAATGGAAAGCTAGCAGGTAAAATAGGTGTTTTCCTTTTGTTTGTAAGCAATTAATACTGATAATTATTATGGAAATTAATACAGGTAGACAAAAAGCCTCTTTTTACAGTAAACCATATATAGGGTGCTTGTTTTATAGGGTTTGCAGATGTACAAAAAGCATTAGACATAATTGTAAGTACTTGATAAGAAGGCTGAACAAGTCGGTCTATTTTTTATTACAAACCATATTCCAGAAATAAGCCTGTTTGCAATTTATTGCTAATACCAAAGAAGGCTGCTGCCACATTCCTAATGAAAACAGCATATTTATTGGATAAAATTAAAACACACAGGTTGGAAATGAAAGTCCTTTTATATTTCATTTTGTTTCAAACCTATTAATATATAAATAGGCTCTTAGAACTATATCTTTGTGTTTTTTCTACCTAATGTAATAAATACTTGTTGTAAGGTGACTGACTGGAATTTCTGAAGTCATGTGGTGGAACTACTTATATTTATAGGTGATTAGACATTTCTTAAGCATATTACTCTGTTTTGTTAATATTTTTTTTAGGGCCTAGGCTACTTTTTGAAAAAAAAGTTAAAGGATGATTTGCAGAAATCGGGCTTGTTGTTTGGTATAATTCTGTGACACTGATTAAGTCTACGTGGTCCAATGATCTCCTTAGCATGTCTGTTTGAGGCAAAGAGAAGCAGAGGAGAGGTTAGGACCTTGTGGAGCATTTCTAAGCTCTGCAGATGTCATGTAAGGCAAAGGGAGATGGTGTCCTGGATAACCTTCAGAGCTCCAAAGCTCTACAATGCATGAAGAGGTGGATGTTAGAACTGGGGACTTTGTGGAGCTCCTGTATTCCAAAAGGCAGCAAGGGATCCTTTCTGGGAGGATCTGTTGCATTTAAATAGCAACTATTTTTTTTTTACCTTAGCTGAGAGTCAAGTTTTATGTAATCTACTTTTATTTTCCAGAGGGAGTGCAGTTGCTCAGTCTAATAGATAAAGCTGCTGATGCGTGTCGTTATTTGCAAACCTACGGAGAATGGAACCGTGCAGCATGGCTTGCAAAAGTATGTAATTGCTCAATCCAGATTATTACCCAGATAGTACAAAGAAGCCCTGCATCAATTTTTGGCTTATTTTAAACTGCAGTGGCATTTGGTTTTGTTTATATACTGTCAATGATTCAGTTAGCTCGCAACAAAAATACACTGATGACTTTGTTCCATTGATATTCTATTCATTGGTTACGGTCTACATTTTTTCCCATGACCCAGTCAAAAATGCCACCTGTAACTAAAAATGCGAAAGATATCCTATATCCTATGTCTTTTATTTAGTCGTAAAAGACATTTTCTTTACCTTAACAGCTTGCAGAACATTGGAAATAAAATAAGTATAAATTAAACTTTGAACATAAAAAGCCTTCCTCAAAACGTATATTTATAGAGATTAGTGTGGATTTCGAGGTCCTTCAGACTTGAAGAATTTACAGTATCAATTCAGAAACATATCAATGAGAAAAGTTCTTTCCAATGCATTAAGCTATAATGTCCCAACCCTGCAACTGGATCATTGCAGGCAGACACCTTCTCCCATAGGGAGTCACAGAGGCCCACCTGCATGGATCAGATTATAGGATTGGGGACTAACAATGGTCAAAATTCCCAGTTTTCTAGTTTGTGACCAAAGATTTGTCAAAGACATTTTAATAATCTGCTCTGATTGTTATCTACATTTTTCTTTTGTAAAAATGTATATCCCTTATGTGATTTATTTTAATGTCTGGAAAAAAATTAAAATAATAAAAAGATGTTATATTTCACTTTCACTGGTGTCTATCCTAAAGTAATAAAAATTTCAATCTGTTTAGCTATTTCACTGGAAGAGGCAAGGGAGAGGGGCAATATAGATTTTTCCCAAGATATGAGTCCCATTTTTATTTGCCTGTTTTGGTTTTTTAGATCTTTAGGAGAAGTTGAGATTTCTCTCATTGTATTTAATTCCTTGACACTTTTGATTGCAGCAAAGCCTGTTAGTGCAGTGGCTCTCAGCCTTTCTGGACTACTGTACCCCTTTCAGGAGGCTGATTTATCTTGCGTACCCCCAAGATTCAGCTCACTTAAAAACTACTTGCTTACAAAATCAGATATAAAAATACAAAAGTGTCACAGCGCACTATTACTGAAATATTGCTTACTTTCTTAGTTTTACCACGTAATTATAAAATAAATCGATTGGAATATAAATATTGTACTTACATTTCAGTATACAGTATGTAGAGCAGTATAAACAAGTCGTATGAAATTTTAGTTGGTACTGACTTTGCTAGTGCTCTTTATGTAGCCTGTTGTAAAACTAGGCAAATATCTAGATGAGTTGATGTACCCCCTGGAAGACTTCTACATACCGTCAGGAGTACGTGTAGTGGAATGCATAGCAAGCAAGCAAGCCTGATTTCCTATGTCAAGGTTTAAGTGATCTGAGAACTTTTTTGTGTTTCTCATTTTCCTCGTTATTATCATTCTAGGGACCAGTGCATTTGGGATTTTGGAAGTGGTAACTTGAGATAAACTCTGAGTAAGAATCTGCTGAGTTGTAATGAAGTTATAATCAGATAAAATCTTGTAGTAAACTTGTACGTGGCTTGTCACGGAAATGTTTTCTTTAGTTATATAGCAATTTGTGCATTCAGACTTGAGTCTTCTTTATCTCCCAAAGGTTCGTTTGAATTCAGAGGAGTGTGGTGATGTCTTGAAACGTTGGGTTGATCACCTTTGCTCTCCCCAAGTCAACCAGAAATCCAAGGCCATCCTTGTCCTCTTATCACTAGGATGTTTTATAAGAGTTGCAGAGATGCTGCACAGGTAGAGCTGAATGAGCACATTCTCTACACTGCTTTGTCCAAAATTGTCAGCTGAACGTATGATCAGGAAATAGTTTTTTTCTGTGAACGTCTTACATTTAATTCAGTTTTTGAACAATTCATTCTGTTTTCTTTAGTTGACAGTTACCTCAACAGCATGTCATCCTTGTCTATGTGCTTGTACTGATGCTTTTTCTGTAATTTCAAGGGAAAATGCTGGCATTTTAAATTTTTCAGCAGCTTTTAAAGGTGCCAGCATCTAAACGAGTGCTAACATTTTATAATAGCTGTTACTCGGAGCTAGTAAATTGAACCTTGTCCTTTCCAAACTTTAGCATCAAAGATCAACTCATTGAATACTCTTGAATTACAGAGTTATGTAAGCCAGATCAAAATGGTTTGAAGAACTTTTACATCTTCCTGTCCTAACAAGTTTGTTTGTTTTTCTTTTCAACAGCATGAGGTATTTTGATAGAGCTGCCTTATTTGTTGAGGTGTGTTTGAAGTATGGCACAATTGAAGTTAATGAAGATACAAATATCCTTTTCCTAAAGACATATGGTGTGTGTATATATAAAATTAGCTAGTCTGTCCAGGAAAAGAAACTCCTAGTAATTATTTCCCCCAGGGTGTGTACTGCACTTCTTGAAGGAACAACAGAATAAGGAAATGAGTGGAGAGAAAATATACACCCAAATCACAACACCAGCCTCTTCCTGTATTCTGTTAAATCAGTGGCACTGGGAAACAAACAAGGGAGCAAGAATAAGAGCAAACCTATGCATGCTACTACCTAAATTCACACCTTTAAATTTGGGAGTGGAGAAGGGAGCAGATGGCAGAATGTTGATGCTGATGGATCTTGGGCTAAATTGCTGGTTACTGCTGGGCACATAGCTAGGTTAAGCTAGCTAGGTTGAGGCAGTTATCTTTTTAAAAATTGTACACCATGATGTACGTTAAATTTCAGGTCTTTTGGCACACTCCCCTGCAGTGTGTGCTAGCAAGAATATATTTTTTTCTTTACTAAAAAGATCATCAGTTTTGATCTTGTAAGAATTATGTAAGTTATAGATCGAAGTGTAGTGTGAGATGAAAGCTTAACAATAAAAAAGCCACCTGAGAACTTGTTTCGTCCAGTGTACACTTCTGCTAATGTGTTGAATCTTGAAAATTGTAACCATTATAAAGATTTTTATTTACATGAATTTTGGGATGACCTGGGTGCTCCCAGCTGACAAAGCCACAAGTGAGTTCTATAGATCATCCCAACTTATTTTATTGCCAATATCTTGCAGTCTGTTTGCTAAAAATGGGATCTTTGTACCATTAGAAAACTAATATATGTCAAGATAAGATATTAAATTTGTATTGTTGTATCTGGGTGTTCAAATTAATTTCCATAGACCCTCATCAAAATTTTGCAGTATTTAATTTGTTGCTGCCATTAGATGATCTGAAATAATGGTGCCGAGCAGCTATTTGTAAAATCATTTGCATTAGGATTTTTGCCATAATTTGTGCTTAGAGGTTGCTTTTAGATGATACTTGGTATCTTGTTCCAGAAGCGAACAAGTGATTAACAGCAGTGTTCAGCATTTCCTGCTTAGACATGGGTGGGTATAAGAGAAGCCTGGTTCTGAGCTTTCTCTGTTTTCCTTAACCACCATTTACATAAACTAATCCACATGGTATTTGCGGATTATGCCAGAAGCTTGAAGACATTGGGTTTTAAGCGGGGTGCTATTCTGTTTGCTTCAAAAGCAGGAGCAGCTGGTAAAGATTTATTGAATGAGCTTAAACAACCTAAAGAGGAAGTGACTGAAGAGTGACAACTTCATTTGTCATAAAAATATAAGATTTCCATCAGATGGGGTATTTGTTAGTTACATTTCCAAGGTTAATGAGATTCCATTGTATGAAAATATCCTTTCTCTTGGACCATTACATTAGGGATCATATAGATATAGGATGTTTCATTTGGACAAGACTTTTAAAAAGAGATATATGTGGAGACAATGATAATAACTAGTTAAGACAGAACTTAGTTTTAAGTTATCTCAGATATTTTTTTAAAATTATCCTCACTTCTGAGAAGAGGCATAGAAACATTTGAAAAATCATAGAACTGGAAATGCTTTTAACTTTTTGATCCTAGGCATAGAGATCAAGGTTCCAGAATTCGCTAAAAGATTTGTAAGTTTGAGGGAGGGCTACTTTTACTTTTTTAAGAGATCTTTATAGACATTTGGAATTCATCATAGGTGAGTTTATATGCATATATTATGGATTCTGTACATTAATAAGAAAAATTAGTTAAGGAATAAATGTAGATCACAAAAACATGCATGTGGCCATGAAAGCCATATGTTTTGCCCAAGCCCCATAATTATTTTGGCTAAGTCCAGCGTGTTTTGACATTCTTGAAGTTAGCTGTGAATATTACCTTTGAAAGCTTTAAGTACAAGAAATCCTTAAAAAGTACTTACAAATTTCTCCTTTTTAACTTTTCAAAACCCATCAAAAAGTGTTTTCTTCAGCGTATTAGTGTGGTTATAATTTTAAAGACATTCCATTCCATATGATTTTAAATGTGAACCTCCTCCATTGCTTAACGCCTAAATGCTGCGCTGCACTGTACTGTTCAGTTCTTAAGATCAAAAGATCCTACCGCACAAGCTGTAGGGCAGGATCTCTCCACAGCATTCAAGATCACTAGGTGAAAGGGCTGCTAACACGCTTGCTCTTGCACCCCCTCCCGGGTTCAAGAGCTATTGTGGCATAGTTAGCTGTTGAATGTGCTGCCATCATCAGTTGGTAGAGAAAGCATTTTACAGAATAACAAAGTATAGACTTCAGTATGTCATTCCCTACCTTACTGTGAGGAGGGCTGCCCTGGTTGACAGGACTTATGTAACAGATAATGCCTCTGGAAGCATCTCTGCTCCTGATTGCTGTGCCAGCCATACAGTATTTGAGCATAAGCATTGGGTAGTTTCCATAGCATCCTAGCTGCTTGTTTGACCGTGTTCTTTGCATTACTGTTGCTTGTGGCAGACGCGTCTATTTTACGATTGCATTGATTAAGAAACATTTTACAAGAAAGGAATGTCTGCTGAAATATGATTTGCCTGGATTGTGACATTGCACTCACAAAATGAAGGTAAAGGATACTGAAACTATGTCAGCTAAGGAGCCGCTACTTTTAAAAATCATTTAAAATTAAGTTACTGTCGCTAACTAATTTAATATATGATATTGTAAAGAAGCATATCACTTAAATCTTCAAAGTGGTAGCACAGCTGTTGTTTTGACTTGCGTTACACACTAAAAGCAACAGAACATAAAATTTCCCCATATATCTCCATATTTGTTTACATCTCTAACTCCAGAAATGTTTTTAACTGTAAGCCCAAGTGGCATTTATGATAAAATTTCAATACATTGTGGGTTTTATACAAATAGAAAATCTGAGTTTCATTTCTATAAACAGGAAACTGAATGTTTTAACTATAATGTATCTGATTTCTTCCTGCCACATGTTCCACATACCATAATGTACATTCCTTTAGTGTATTATAAACAAAGTACATATAATTATGTTAGCTTCGAAAAATATATACGACAAAATTTGCCTTAAGCATTTATTTTGCCTAACTTGTAGTTGAATAAAAGTTAATGTAACTACTAAGGACTAAATTCTGGCACATTTACTTACACTGAGTATATCCAAAATTACTTGTGTTCTTTTCAGTGTTAGTAAGCGTAGCAGAATCTGTCCTTAGACAAATCCCCATAGGCCTTTCTCAGTAAGTCTGAAAAAATTCTGCATATGCTTTAGTGTACAGTTTTAAATCTGTGATTTCATGTTATGAAAAAAAAAACTTATTGAAAAGGCCTTCCTCCTGGATGTGTTTCTACGTGCTTCATTTTTAAGTCTGAAGGTTGTACATCTTGCACAGTGTTATCTGATTTCTGTTATCTTTATGCACAAATTATGGACAGTGTAAAAATCATTCCTAAAATCCATTTGGATATGAACACAGTCACAGAATGTAATTAAAAAATACTCTGAAAACCACTGTGGTGTGTTTGATTTAATTCAAAAATATTGCAATCACTATACTTAGCCAAATGCTGACTGTCTCCTTTTTCTTTTTCTTTATTATTATTTTATTTTATTATTATTTTATTATAAAGCCATCCAAGGTGGATTACTGATCAGGACTAGTTTTGGTGAGGGAAAATAAAGTTCAGCTTCATGCATATTAGTCACATTATGGCTGAAAATTTTACTTTTGATTGGTATTCATAAACTTACTCTTTTATTAGCAAAAAGAAAAAAAAAAAAAGCCTAAATTTATTGTCAGTTAAAATTACAGTCGGACACAGCCCCATTCACTCAAAACCTTAAAAGCCTGGAAAGAAGTTAGGGGAAAGACATGTGTATTCCTTTACACTTTTCTGTTGTCTACACTCAAACACTCCATAAGGCTTTCACTTCCATCTCCAACCGATATCAGAAAGCATTATGTACCTCAGCTTCCTCAAAATTTGCACTCTAACACGAAAGCTTAATGATGATTATGTGCCTTGATATCAATTATATCAACACATCAGCACATCTGACTGTCATACATTTCATGCATTTGGAAAGTTATCTTGCCATAACATGTTGAGGTCTCTGTCGCTAAGCCCCCAGTCTCTTCTTTCCCAGCTCAGAGAACTTTTGTCTAGGCTGCAGGGGTATTGAGTGAAGGACTCTCGCTCTGGTGTGCTGTGTGTCTCCCTCATGAGTGAGTGACAGCATTCAGAACACAGCAGATTCTTTATCAAACTAAAAATCTGTGAGTTCATTTTGGGGAACAAACTTGCCATTATGGCTAAAATACCGTAAAATATGTTGTAGACAGATATTCCTGATGTATAACTGAGATTCTACAAATCAGCAAGAGCAAAATGTGGCCAAACGACAGGTCCTAGAGCGTGTGAGATTTCTTATAAAATGGTACAAATAAAAGTGAGATTGTCCAATGAAATAATTGCCAAAATGGGTGATTTTTAAACTCTTATTTCTTGTATCTTGTTTCTTGTATTTCTTTTACCATCAAACCTCCATGAAGAATTTCAAATGATGTTTGCTATCTATATTCTATGTTTTGGGGTTTTGTCCTTTCAATGAAATTTTTACAAAATAAAGATTTGAAGCACCCATCAAAACTGAACTCTAACACAACCTTAAGTATGATGCTGCTGCACCATAGTAACAGTGAAGAAACCATATAGGAATTAAGTGTGCAAACAAATATGCTCCATAATTCTTTGAATATCTATATAACTAGCAGCTTTTTTATATCAAATCAAGTTTGCTGTTGGTTTTCTGAACATGCCATTTGCCAGTTTTGAAATTTACTTCAGAAGGACCACAACCCCTGCCTCTAATTAAGGAGACTCTGACCAAGTTGTTTGGGTGACTCTGACCAAGCTGTTTGGGGAGCCTGCAAAATACACTTTTTAGAACACAAGTAGGCTTACAGTAGTGATCCCTTCTTCCTCACCCATTGAAGACAGCCTTTAGTCTCATAGGATGAAGAATTGTCTATTTATTTTTTAGCTCTTTGAATTACTTTTTGACTCTACATAACTACATAAGCTTTTTTCCATCCCTGGGATGCATTTTTAAATTTGTGCAGCTGTTATATGAAGCTCATTCAATACTAGCTACCATTCTTGGAATCAGAGAAAGGTTTGCATAAATGTTGTGGGATTGCTGTAGTAAGATTTTAATTTGAAACTATTTTGTCTGATCTCCTGATCCTGTGATAAAACAAATGAAGTTCAAACTATTTAAAAAATGGCTCCTACATTAATGATAATAAATGTTCTTGTTTTAAGATTAAATGAAAAGTCCAGAGCATACTCTAACAACTGCGTTTCAATATAAGCAAGACTTTAGAGTTGAATTATAAAATATTATGTTGCAATAGAGGTGGTCTGTGTGAATTAACAATTAATTACATGAATTAAGTGTCTAAAATTGGGTAGGCATCTGAAATACTTTGATGTGCATATATCTATGGAAAATGACAAACTGTTAGGATTAATAGCAGTACAAAAATGATTAGTACTATATTGCAAATGAATCATTTATTAAATTTATTGAAATTTAATGTCTTTGAGAGTGTGCCAATCTAGAGTCTTTGCAACCAGATAAAGATATATATTATTATACATCCAGAAAATCCAATCCAGGATGATGTGATCAATGCCTGAGTAACTAGTCTAGAATCTTAATTGTTTTGCAGGAGTTGACCCTGGAGACAGGGAGAAGAGAACATTCATGACCCTTGAACAATGAATGTGTTTAGTTTGGATGATCACTAGCTGCAGCTAAATGCAATGCAGTAAGGATTCAGCTAGCAATTGATTTGGAGCGTAAAAGAATAATTACAATCTGGCAAAGATTTAATGTTTTTGTTTTGTTTTTTTTACAAATGCTTATCTTTAGATTAGAATTCAGGAAAATACTGTTACTAGAATGAGTCCTGCTGGAGAATGGAATCCTTTAAGGAGTCTGGAATGGGAGGTAATCAATGGCACCCGTGTATCAAGGAGCACCTATGAACTCATATCAAGGCACTAAATGCTTTTTAGTCATGGTGATATTGACCTGTTAATGTGTTTATTGGGATTGCTGGTACAAAGGGGTTAAGTAGAAACTGTTGCCAGAGTCTGATATGAACAACAGTTATTCCATTTTTAGCTCAGCGAGTATTGCTGGAAGGCAGAGTGCCACCTATTTAAGCAGAGCCAAAAAAGAAAGAACTAAGGCACAGAAGAAAACTGTTTGCATGCCAGCACTTTTAAATGTGGTCTAGCTTGCTATTCGATGTCTTGGTACTGCTGTATGCACAAATTAATTTTTTTATCCAAAACACTTTCCATATTTTTATTATGTAATAATGTGTGAGGAAGACATGTCTGTATCTAATGAAAGCATCAAAACCTCGGTTATCATACACAAACCAGAAACTGCTAAATCTATTAAATTTAGCCGCATTGGAGCTCATCTGTAGCTGTCATATATCAACAATTTAATTTCTGAAGTGGATAATTTCAGTTAATGTATCTCATAACATAAAAATATATTTCTATTTTGTTTTAAAGACATAGAGCAATCTTAAACTTTGGGATACTCCACCAAGTTATAGCTGGTGAGAGCCCTGTTTACTGGAACACTTCATAAGAGACTGGACAAAATTCTGACAAACAGTACTATAGGGAGCAATCCAGCACTGGTAGAAGGATGACAGATGAGCTAAAAGCTCTTTTTCTATCTCTACGATTGTTCACTCATACATCACACCCAATTCACAATGTAAACGTGCGCAGAGCAAGTGCAAAACATACAGTGGAGATTCACAGTGCAGATCAGGAAGAATTTTGCCTTCATTTGTCTACTGGATCAGAGTAACAAAGCAAGAAGCTTACTTAATCAAAACATTGCTTATTTGCATGCATGATCAAGTTGACCAAATAAAACAATGATATTGAGAGACTTAACGTCCGAGACTAAGATTGTTGGTTTTTTTAAATGTCTGTCTTTTATGGGTATGCATACTTAGTTTTGAATAGATTCTTGTATCAGTTATCAAAATGAAAGAGCTCTTCCAATTTATTTATATATGATCTCTAAAAACAAGTGTATCTTAGTCTAAGTATTTAAGAAAGTTCATTTGCTTTTAGAGTGGGTTCTATGAGCTGCTACAGCAGTGATTTATAAGTGGCTCTAGGTGGGAGATGTGAGAAAGTGAGATTCTTCAAGTGATTGCTCATGTCCATCCCAATAGGTGATTCCCAATTAGGTGTGCACGCGCCTAATTGGAATGGACATGAGCAACGCATCTCGAAGAACAACAGTTACGAGAAGGTGAGTAACCGTTTTGTTGATTGAGTGATTGTCTTTAAGTTTTCATGGATGTTTTTCTCCTTTGCTCCTCCTCCCAAATTTGATTTTTGTTTATATAGGTCACAAGTGACACTATACTATGAGCAGATGGAAAGCACTGATGTACTTGACTGATGTGTTTGACATCTTCTGCCCTTAACGTCTCATGTCTTTTCAACTATAGTTTACTCTAAGCAATGTAACTTAATTCACATATGCAGGGCCATCCCTAGGGGGGTGCAGGGCCCTGGACAAATCAGCCCCCACCAGCTTGGGGGCCCCATTGCATCGGTGGCTGGGATGGCGGGACGGATCCATCTGGCAGTTGCGGCTGCTGGGGCCCCTGGCATGCGGGGTGGCAGCACCCCCCGAACCTCTAGTTCCCACACTTATGTCTTCCTGGACCAACCGCACCAGCTAATTGCACAGGCCCAAGGGGCCCGGAGCAGTTGCCCCGATTTGCCCTACCCAAGGGATGGATCTGCACATATGGGTAGAGATGGGACCCAACGTCTGCATCCAGAAACAAATTTCCCCAAATTTAAGGAGGTGATTGAATCCAGGGTTTTGGTTCAAGCCCTCATCCTTCATGAGGATTAACTTCTTATGCCAGTAGTATTAACATTGCATCTCCAAATGCAATGGATAGAAAACTATTTTTGCTTTGCTTTGCATCAGATGGCTTCTACAGTTCAGTAAAATCCACTTAAAATGAACTTGGATATAGCAAAACTCCAGTTATTAGTGAAGTAGGATGATTCTCTTCAATGCATTTAATAGGACTTTCTACTTAAATTGACATTTCCCTGCATTGACTATAAATGGCTTCCACTGGGCTAATCCCTTTGGAATATATTTACATTTTGTCTTTATGGGAAAAAAACAAATATCCAATAACTAGGACTAATTTATGCTTTTGGGGATCAATTTAATTACAGCTGGGAAAGCTTCTTAGCATTCTACTGTTCTTCAAGCTTTGGACCAGATTGTGAAACTTTTGCTCACACTAAGTAGTACCTTTCTCCACTGTAGTTTCTTTTACATCAGCATAAGTTATTCAGTAGGAGGAAGCTGGTCATATGTTCTGTGTCAATACAGGTGAATAAGGAACTGTGAAACATAAGCAGAGGTAAGGAAAGTTCATTTACGAGACTTATAATCAAGTTGGCTTTGTTAAGGTCCCAATCCTGCAAAGACTTTCATGTATTTAACTTTATTCACTGGGACTACTAATGCTTTTAATTAAATGTGTCTTTGCATGATCATGGCCTAAATGAGATCATTGGTAAAGTAAAAGTGACCATAGTTAAGACATTATGGAAAGGGGAAACAATTACATAGTTAAGGAGACCAAAAGGCTGTAAAAGATGCAACAGGTAATTTGTTGGCAAAAGAGAGACATGATGTTACAAATGAAAATTAACTTTTGTCTGTCTGTTCAGAAAGGACAGTTGGGAACAGATGCCAAATACCAGAATGAATTTCCCAGTAGAAGAAGTACTGAAGCAAATCAGTTAAAGGATCAGAATGTACAGTGGTTAATTAAACTGGGGCGGAAACAGAAAATCCTTTTGATGCTCTTATGTACTGTCAGAAAAAAAGGGAAAATATTTTAAAAGGCTCATACTAAAACAAAAAGAACATGGTAAATGAACACTAATGAATAGACTCTGAAGGGGTACTTGCATGTACTTAAGGCCGAAAGCTTAGCTTTTGTTTTTTTGTTTTAAATCATAAATTTAAAATAAAATTCTGTGGAACTGGGTAGTTAAACAGTCCTCTTTGAAATGTGCTAAAGCGTGGGAACCAAAAAGACAACTGACTAAAAGCAGTCAAACCTAATCTGTCTTTTTTCATTGTCCAAAAAGAAGCAACAAAAATAGTGAAAAGTAAAATATATTCTTTAAAAAATTATTTCAGATTTAGTCCACAATCCTGCAATTGTCTGCATGTGGGTACGTGGCAGTGCCAGAGCAGAGCCCTGTTGAAGTCAATGGGGCACCCTGCAGGCAAAATGGTACATCCACACACAGTGAGTTAGTCCATTAATTACAGTATCTACTGTATCTACGATGGCATGAGAACCACAGGAAAGGCCTTAAAAATGTGAAGTTGAAAGGAAACTTCTGTTTGGGGAAACTTAAAAATGTACATTTGAAAAAATGTTCTTTTGTTTGTAAAGCACCTAGTGTATTTCACAACAGAAATAGTAATCGTAGAAATAAACATGCTCATTTATAGTGTTTCCCTTCGTGATCCTGGGCCCTTTCTTTTTTATTTTCCAGTATGTGCCTTATGTATGACAATAAAAGTTTGTTCTTTATCTGAATGATGCTAGGATCTTGTGCTTGTCCTACGTTGTTAACATGCTAAAATGTTGAAAGGTACAAGGGTTTAAATACCTACCTTCTAATGTGTCTACTTGATACTAGAAAAGGGTATTCTAGACTCTAAAGCCTAAGCAAGGACTGCAATGCTTTTAATATCCTAGGATGAGATTTTCTATGTGATTTAAAGGGGTTAGATGTGCATCTTCCTTTAATTTTAAGGGGAGATGTGTCTAAATTTATCTGAAATCTGATCCCTAAATTCTCTAATGGACAACCCAGCTACTGCAAATGCAGGGTATGTTTGACTTGTTTGTCTTGCCATCCCTCTGCAAAATATTTTCCTCCTATGGTGTCTTCCTCTAAAGCATTAAACAGTGCCTGATTCAAGATGCAGAACTTGATAGGTTTAGCCAGACTGGATAGAGTCCATCTTCTTATTTCAGAAGGGTGATCAAAAGACAGATTCTGCCTGTTTTATTATGCCTGGCTTTTGACAAGAACTTAGTATGTCTGCTTCATTTCAAGAGAGTCTACAAAAGTACATTCTGACAATTGAAAGGGAAATTATTAATTTCTATATTCTAAATCTTGACAAAAGCAAAGAATATGAGGGGAGGTTGGTGCAGGATGGATACAATCTGTTTTTTAAAGAAATAAGTATCAGAATGTGAATGGTCCCTGTATTCTATAATAGAGAACCCTGATTTTTCCAGTGTGATATATTACAGTGCTGTTCCTTCCATCCATAGCAGTGAATTAAGCTGTAATCAAATGAAATGAAATGACCAGATAATTAAAATGTAAATACTGAAAAGGGCCAAATATAGCATATTACTGTAGGTCATAGGACAGTGTGTAGTATGAGGCATTAGAATTGATACCACATTCTTCTGGTTACCATCCGATATAGAACAGAAAAGGGTACAATCTTTTATCCCATCACTTGTCTGGCATTGTATTCGGAATGTCATGAGCTCATCCTAATAGAAGCCTTCAGAATGTATCTTTGTTGAGTTTAATTCTGATTTTTATAATGGATTTGTTTAAACACTTCCAATGGCTTGCTGGCTTAGGCAATACCAATTGGAGAAAAGGAAAAAATAAATATTGAAGGGGGAAAACAACTGTTGTATCCAATAGGCCAGGGGTGGCCAACCTGAGCCTGAGAAGGAGCCAGAATTTACCAATGTACATTTCCAAAGAGCCACCGTAATACGTCAGCAGCCCCGCCATCAACTCCCACTCTCCACTCCCTGCCCCGCAGATCAGCACATCCCCCTCCTCACACCTCCCGATCAGCTGTTTCGTGGCATGCAGAAGGCTCTGGGGTGGGCAGGAGCGAAGGCACGGCAGGCTCAGGGGAGGGGGTGGGAAGGGGTGGAGTGGGGGTACGGCCTGTGGCAGAGCCAGGGGTTGAGCCGTGAGCACCCCCCTGGCACATTGGAAAGTTTGCACCTGTAGCTCCAGCCCCGGAGTCGGTGCCTATACAAAGAGCCGCATATTAACTTCTGAAGAGCTGCATGTGGCTCCAGAGCCACAGGCTGGCCACCCCTGGAATAGGCAATAACCAATATCAACTTTTAGGTGGTAAATAGAGCCACTGGGCTAAATGTAGGGAATGTAAAGGTCAATTCCAATAGCTATGTCCAAAGGTCTTGGGTCAATTGGAGTTGTGATGTTAGTGAGTGAATTTCCATAGCTTTCAATGGGATATTTGGTCCTATTTTTTTCACTTAGTGGAACAAAGGATCAGAAAAAGTTTGGGGGACAGGAGAGATTGTAAAGTGTCCATAATTGGCAGGTAGGTGGAAATGCCTTGAGATTACAGGGTCTAATGCTAGAAATACAGTGGGTGTTGGCTGTAAAAGTTTCAAAACTAATGTTACCCAGAGTTTTTAGAACCCAAAGCAGAGGTAATTTACCTGTTTCTTTTTAAGCATTGTTAGGAATAAATTAATGGGGGCACAGCTTATTTGTTTGATAAATTATTGGCACAAGCAAGAGGCTTTTATTTAAAACTATTTTATTAGGTTTTAATCATTTATATATATATATATATAAAAACACACACACACACACACATGCTGTAGCTGTAGGTTTAGAGCATTTTAATATTTATAGTTATTTGAAAAGTTTGAAATGGTTTTGAGGATTAGAAGCCAGGCTTTTGGGGGGGGGCGGGCCTTAGCTACTGGGGAATTTAGGTGTTAAATTTTTGATGAGAGGAAAGTTTTTTTTTTTTTTTTTTTTTTTTTTGGACTGCTTTAAAGCAAATTGCTTTGCCTAATTTTTTATAACTAATTTTAAACAAAACACATAAGATATAGTGACTCCTAGTGGGTGACCATAGTAACCCCTAATAGGTTACCAACTTTTTTACTTTCAGCAAATAATATTATTATTATTAAAGCATTTCTAGTCATAACAATAATAAAACTTACATTAGGGTGACCAGACAGCAAATATGAAAAATCGGGACAGAGTGTGGGGGGTAATAGGTGCCCATATAAGAAAAAGCCCCGAATATCAGGACTGTCCCTATAAAATCGGGACATCTGGTCACCCTAACTTACATGTCAAAGGTGTCAGAGGTGCTCAAGACCAAGGTCGGCGTCCAAACATTCCTTTCATTCTTACAATACGTTCACTTTTTGTTTTATTCTCCAATTCTGATAGCAAAACTGCAAACATGCAGTTATTTGGCCTTTCCTCTCAGGGCCTAAGATGTTTGGTTTTTAGCTGGAAGTGGCTGAACACACAAGATGGCTGACTGCAGCACTATCAAATTCCAGGGTACACGCAGGAATGTCAAATTCTGGGGTAACACTAGCACAGTGACAATGGCAATGATATTTTGAATAATTTAATTTTTCAAGTGGTTTAATCAGCCTCAGTTAAAGGTTTTGTTTTTTATGAGTAAAATACTATAAGACGAAGGTGTTTTTATTCTATTTCATAGGTGCCTTTGCTTCATTTGGCAAATAACTTTTTCTTATTTCAATGTAATTTCCCTGTAAGTTTGATGTACTCCATTTCCATAACGGTTTTACAGAGAGTTATTCAGAGTACTAGCATCGTGTATTGTTGAAACCAGATGCCAAAACGGGGCTTTTAAAGAAAAAAGAGATCTTGTTGACATTTTATTTTCTCTGTACAACAACAGGAGATGATGTAATGCTATATTAGATAGTCTAGCTTCTGGTTCCCTTACAAGAGCTAATAAAAAGCCACAAACAACATATTTTAGTTAAAAGTAATACTGCTGATCATTTGTTTTTCCAGAGCAATCATTGTCTCAAATGCCTTTTCCATAGTCTAGAGGTAGGATGCAAGTAATATACATTATTATTCATTTTTTTTATACACTGGACTTGAGGGGAATGTTTCATATTCATAATTATCACATGATCATTAAGCTCCTTATCTGAATCTGAAATAAAAGGCAGCCCACTTTCTACATGTCTGTCTCCCATGAGTAAACTTTTCCATTGCCCAGACCATGCCATACTAATGGGTAATTGTTGAGAGGTCATTTTGTTTCCAGCATGGCAAGACCAATCTTGTTGCTATTAATACTACAGGTGTAAGATCACTTGACTGCAGTCTAGAGGTAGGATCATTTCCTCTTCTAATATAGCTATTGGGCCATCTGGGAGATTAGAGGAAGTTATCAAACACACTTGCTCTCTTAACAGCAGCCCAATACTTACAAATGTTTGGATATGCCCATTAAATACACACAGAATCTCCACACGATCTAGCACTTCCCCAAGCCAGTTTTATAGACGCATCAGAATCTAGTGGAGTGTACCACCACAACAGAATTTTATAACAGTTTTCCCTAGTTGTTCTCCATATTGAGGATGATGATCCTGTATTTGTGCCCGTGCTTTCTCTGTAATTTCCTTACCCACATCTGTCTGCCATTTGGACACATCTAGTTTTTTACCTTTTAGTTTCTGTCACTCACAGTGTTGTTGTATACAAGCAGGAAATTAATCCTGTGTTGTGTGACTTAGCCTCCACTGTTGTATGTAGTGTTGTTGTAGCCATGTTGGTCCCAGGATATTAGAGAGACAAGGTGGATGAGGTAATATCTTTTACAGGACCAACTTTGTTTCCCCAGCTACGAGCAGGAATCTGCTTCTGGGTGGGGAGGGGTAGCAGATTCCTGTCTGCAGCTGGGGAAACAAAGTTGGTCCAATAAAAGATATTACTTCACCCACCTTAGTCTCTTTAATTTCCACTAACATTTCAGATGGCTCTGTTACTATGTTCCTGATTATGCAGTTGTGTCTTATAATATCTTACTTGTGGGTATCGATAAAAATGTAGTGCTCGATGTCTAAATTGAAATTGAATCTCCTGGAAGAGTATAAAATGGTTCTCTTTAAACAATTGTTTTATTCAAATTCTTGCCTCCCTCCCTCCCCATACTCCAAAATATGTTGGATTTTGGTTCAGTTACATGTTTGTGTTAAGTAGGGTCACAACTGAAGAAAAATGATATTTGGGGATGCTTTATCCTTTTAACATGGAACTAATGTGCCAACTGTATAGAAAAACTGGTCTGAATTCTTTTGGAGTGAACAAGACCACTAATGAATTTAATGCCTGTTCTAATAGAAGCCAATGTGTATCAGAGTTTTGATTTAACCTATTATACTTTTTAATAGCAATACAGACTTTTAATGAAGAGATTTGCCGGTAACATTTCCTGAACTACCACAATTCACCAGAGTGAAACTCAAATCCCAAGGCTTAACTGTGAAGAGCTGGTCTGCTTCATACTGTCTCCACTCTTGAGGACATATTCATATTAATAGGCATTTCACAGAGACACATTTTGCAGAGAATACACTCTGCAACTGAACAGTTCCGTCATTATGGGGTTTGCAACAAAGTACTCTAGATCTCAATTATGAATAATGTTGTCACGATGATAATGTAGTGGTTTGGGTTAGAGATGAGAAGCCAGATTTTCTTTGCTGAAGTAAGTGGACCATATTATATAACTTCCTTGGTTTTTCATCTTTGGCAGCAAGTCCACTTGAGTGAATTTTGGTGCTTGGCGAACTGACCTGAGCCCGGTTGTTCTTTCCAAAGGGAAAGTAATTCCTTTCTATGGGTCAAGTTTGTGGGTCAGTCATCAAATTATACACACCACTTCAATCAGGCACATATTTTTAGCCAATTTAATAATGTGATATCTCAACTGAACATAAATTAGGATGTTATTGCCTTGGCCATTTTTGACTCACTGGCTAATTTCATTTGCTAAGTGTGGTCCAGTTCCCGCTTTATTTTGAAGTTAGAACTCTCTTACCTATTCCATTTATTAAAATGGTCACCAATTAAAAAGTTAATACTGATACTTAAAGTGTCATTGTTAACTCTAGAGTTCACACCCTAATTATCTTAACATCCTTTATACATAAGCAAGGAAATAGAAGAGCTTGGTCCAAAATATTCCAGAGCTGCCTTATGTTGTTGATTTCAGTGTTAAAAATGTACTGCTTTTTTTAGGATTGATCAGCCCAAACTATGTTTATCTTCCACAAAGTAGAAGCCCTAGAACCTTTGTTTTTTAACGAGGGAAGGGAAAGTGTGTATTTCAGGGAGGACAGGAAGTTCTATGGGGAGGTATACACACCCCAGTAAGAGTTGTTTTATAATCTGGCACTTCATGTTCTAAAATTACTCCAGGTCAAATCTGTGCTTTCTGTACAAAACACACCCCAACTATATTTATGGAAGTGCAAATCCTAGAGACCCTAGAGACAGGCAAATGACTGAGTTACTGAAAGATGCTGCTGTAGTAGAAGGGTTTTTGATTTATGTTTTCGCCAAGGAATTGGCAGCCTCCATAAGGGCAGGGCTGAATAAATTCTTGGACGGCTCATTTGTGCATTCCTAACACTTAAGCAAATTATTGCAATCGCTGACGCCAGTTTTTCAGAATACACTTTTTTAAAAGTTCTGAATATTGTGTGAATTAAAAACAACTTCTCAATTACAAAATGTCATGTACCTAGGTATTCAAAGCCGCCACAAAAACCTATAAAAATGACTACTAATTGTATTTTGTTCCAGTTAATTCTGATTTTCATTTTCTTTTGTGCTCTTTGGTTTTATATTTACTTTGCTCCTTAAAGGAAAAAAGCATAAAATAGAAAATGTCTCATTTGGATGGGGACTTAAACTTTTATCCTGAACTCTCCAGGTGTGAGTTAAAGATTCCAAGACACTTTTCCAAAACAGCAGCTGACCCTGGTCCTTTGACTAGTACTCCAGCTCTCAGTCAATTCCAATGTGCACAGTTATGAACTGTTGCTGAATTTATAATAGCTGCCATATTTATCTACATGGTCATTGCTCTAATAGTATCCAACACATTGGATCAAATTTATCCTCAGTGTAAATCTGTCAGTCTAATGCCCAGGGATTAATTTGGCCCATTCTTTTTAAAGCACCTGTGGAACATTTTGAGCATGAATGCAGGTGATGGCTTGTATTCTAAACTTCAGTTATCAAATGCATAGACTTCCCAGAAACACAGGAGGATTTATTCCTCCATCTTTCCAAGGCAGAGGTGTGCCATACAATTTACTGCATCTAGGTTTTTCAGATGAGACTTTTCAGTCTCCGTCTCTTATTTGCTCTGTGCTACTTTACAAGTCCCTTTGGCGCTTTTGTTAAAAATAGAGATTAGCTCACTATCCCTGCCTCCACAGCCCCCAGAAATATTCTTGTTCTGTATTCTAGGTTTTTGGGTACTTTCTGTCTCAGAAGGAGCTATGGCCGGAGTGCCAAATGGGAGTTTCATGAAGATACCAGGGAAGAAATATATCCATGGTTTGTAAAGCTGTTTGGGAGCTTTGGAGATAGAAAGCACAGTTTAAATGTAAAATATTAAAAGTTGTATAAAACTCAGTTGCCTTAGATAAAACTTTGCAAACAGGCCATCATAGCAAACTTGAACCTTTCCCCCAGATTTCAGACACAAGGCATCTGTGACTTAGAAAGGCATACTGGGTAATGTTATGCAAATATGAATACAGCAACCCTATTCCCCTTTATTTTAAGATTTCTACATTCAGTACTGCCAAAAGTAGCTTTGTAACTGGAGAAGGGCTCCGAATATTTGTAAGTCAACATAAGTTCAAGTTGACTTTTCAAGGATGAGAGAATCTTTTCTATTAATCATAAACATATTTTATGGCTTCTGGATTATTTTTGGCATTCACTAACTGACAAGATTCAGGAGCTTTTTTTTTTTTAGCCTAATACTACTGTAAGTCAGTGTTTTCTGATTAGTGTTCAGCAGTTCCTAGCACCTCTCCCTACTACTGCATCCAGAGTGCTTGGTTCCCCGGTGTGAAATTGATGGGAATCAGCACAAATCTTCTAGCCTACTCCCATGTTTTTTTCATGCCACTCCCAATTTCTGCTCCCTGGCCTGAAGGGGAATTTGTCTTGACAGGACCTTGTGTCTAGCCATCAAGACTGTGGAATTGTATGATCAAGACTGATCACAGTAGTGGTCTGATCCCCCAAAACAGAACTGTGTGCAGAAAGAGAGTTTCGACATACATTGTCTAATCCCAATCAGGCCTAGAGTTCTTGTCGTCATTAGGTTGTAGTTTCTGGATCAGTAACTGGTTAAATGACCGGAAACAAAGGGTAGGAATAAATTGTCTGTGTTCGGCATTGGGATCAGTGCTGTTCAACATATTCATAAATTATCTTGAAAAAAGGGATCAACAGTGAGGTGGCAAAGTTTGCAGATGGTACAAAATTACTCAAGCTATATTAAGTTCAAAGCTGACTACAAAGAGTTACAAAGGGATCTCACTAAACTGGGTCATTGGGTAACGAATTGGCAGATGAATTTCAATGTTCATAAATGCAAAGTTGTACACATTGTAAAACATAATCCAATTATACATACAAAATGACGGGGCCTAAATTAGCTGTTGCCACTCAAGAAAGAGATTTTGGAGTCATTGGGGAAAACGTCTGCTCAATGTGCAGTGGCAGTCAAAAAAGCTAACTGTTAGGAACCATTAGGAAAAGGCTAGATAAGACAGAAAATATTATAATGCCACTATACAAACCCATACTATGCCCACATCTTGAATACTCTGTGCAGTTCTGGTCACCCCCATCTCAAAAAAGA
Source organism: Terrapene triunguis (assembly GCF_002925995.2). Taxonomy (NCBI): domain Eukaryota; kingdom Metazoa; phylum Chordata; order Testudines; family Emydidae; genus Terrapene; species Terrapene triunguis. The sequence goes on from NW_020664446.1 coordinate 17,716,579, forward strand.
TATATTAGAATTGGAACATATGCAGCGAAGGGAAACAAAAATTATTATTATAAACCGCTTCCATATGAGGAGAGATTAAAAAGACTGGGCCTGTTCAGCTCGGAAAAGAGATGACTAACGGCAGATATGATAGAGGTCTATAAAATCATGAATGGTGTGAAGAAAGTGAATAAGAAAGTATTATTTACTCTTTCACGTAACCCAAGAACCAGGGGTCACCCAATGAAATTAATAAGCATCAGGTTTTAAAAACACAAAAGGAAGTACCTCACAGTGCATAGTCACCTGTGGAATGAATTGCCAGGGGATGCAGTGAAGGCCAAAAAGTATAACTGGGTTCAGAAAAGAATTAGATAAGTTCATGGAGGATAGGCTATTAGCCAAGATGGTCTGGGATTCAACCCCATGCTGTGGGTATCCCTAAGCCTCTGACTGCCAGAATCTAGGACTAGACAACAAGGGATGGATCATGTGATAATCGCCCTGTTCTGTTCATTCCCTCTGAAGCATCAGGCATTGGCCATTGTTGGAAGACAGGATCCTGAGCTAGATGGACCATTGGTCTGACCCAGTATGGCCATTCATATGTTCTCTTGTATGTGTTAGCTTTGCCTAGAAAGTCAGTCTGTACTCATTCAATGAAACTTGCTAGGCCTGTTTTAAACATACCAATGGTAATGATGATAACAAACCACCAGCCAATAGCAATCCATTCCTTTTGGCTAGTTCTCTCAACGTTCTGAATACATTTTCACATCACTTATGGAAGTACCTGGTGGTTTATGGCCTCTGCTTTTAAAATTAAAACCTACAGTCGCAGGATCAATGAAAAGAGAGGGTATTATAGAATAGGCTCATCTATTTCAACTGGTTTATTCAAGAATCTGAGGATAAAAGAGAACTAACTCTTCTCATGTATATAAGTGGTTAATCTGAAGTTTATTTCTTTAAAGATTCAGATAAATTGAATTTTCATAATGATTTGGATACACTAGCCAAACCATTTGGAATGCATATGATATGGATTAAGTGCACGGTCAACAGCAGCTATACATCAGCATTATGCAATGTTCTACTGTGGTAATGAAGCTTTCAACATCCTTTATACAATTATTTCACCTTCTCTGAGAGTTTCACTGCTAATTTTCTCAACAGGAAGTTCTATATTGCATCCTCCAGTTGCTTACATAATATCGCTTCTGAATATCCAGAAAAATAACTTTTAATACCAGTTTTACTCTTCACTTGAACAACAGCATCTATTAGTTATAATGGATTTTTTTCCTCATATTTCAGTAACTAGTTATGTTGTTTGTATTACTATAATAGAAGAGGCTGCAACATGCTTGGCAATGTACAAACACATAGTAGGTGACAGTCTCAAGCTCTCAGATTTTATTAGACATGGTAAGAGAGTATTATCCACATTTCACAGATGGGGAACTGAGGCACAGAGCAACTTCATGGCAAGGTCACAGAGTCTGTGGCAGCACTCGAAATTGACTGAAGATTTCCTGAGTCCCAGTCCAGGTCTTTAACCACGAGACCATCCTTCCTCCCTAAATGGGTGTGGTATAGAATAGAGTGGAATATTTTTCTTTACCCTCTATCTTTTTAGAAAAATAACCATTCCTAAATAGTATTTAACAAATCAAAACTACTTTCTATTTTGACTCTTGCTCCTTGCTCTATTTTGTGGTTTACCACTGGTCCGGTTGCATTTCCCATGCTGTAAAGTAAGCCTGTTTTCAATTAAAAGCAAACTGAAAGACACATGAGTTCATTGCAGGAAGAAAAACCCAGCACTTGTTATATGAAGAGAAAGCAGGAAGGTAATTTGTCATTGAAAGCTTTGTCCTGTGTGTGTTGTTTTCTGGTACCAGTTTTGATCCCAGTAGTGCCTTTCACTATTTTGTTACTGTCAGCCCAATAATAAGACTTTTGCATGTTGTTGTTTTTACCACAAATATCTTGCTTAAAGTGGAATCTAAGCCATTCATCAAAAAGTCAACACATATTTTAACTAAATCTCATTGACTCATTTGTCCTGTCTAGCTATTTCTATGTCATCCCCCACAGACTCTAAGGCAATTACTTGTAAAGAATACTGTTTTCCCTTCTGGTATGTGTGCCTGATGCACTTCGAGCGGCTTATGACATTTCCCCATGTGATGCCACCTGCTGAACCTAGGGGAAAATTTAAATCTCCATTATACTCACAAATTCATAATCTGAGGATAGCTTGGTAACTGAAGTAAAGTATGTAGCTCTTATTCTCCCTCTCCTCCATGTTAGGGAGTCAAGACATTGTGGACAGATGGGAAGATAAATGGGAGGCTAGAAAACCAGCAGTCTGTAGGGGGGTGGGAGGAGCCAGAAAAGAGAGGAGAGCTAGTAGACCTCAAGGGAGGGTGGACAGATACTGGGAGGGAGTCACAGTGAAGAGAATTTTAGGAGGGGGAGAGACAACGAAAAGAACCTAAGAACAGAAGAGGCCCTGGGTCTCCCCTTCCCCACAGAGAATTAGGAAGGAGCTGCCTTTTAGGAGACCATAGGGGATGAGGGGCCTGTCACATACACAGTGAAGGAGCTGTGGAAACAAGGTGAAGGTCATCCCACGCCCCCACAGAAGAGGTCACAGGGAAAAAAGGGCCCATCACCCACTCTCTGGAGCAGTGGTACTAATTTTTTTTGTGAGGGGGGGAGGGAAGGGTCAATGTTGCAAAGTTACCCCCTCTTCCCTAAGGTTTTTGCACTTGCTCAACGATCCATAGGCCAGGTATTGGAGGGACATGGCCTGACCATTTTTAAGCAGTGGTCTGGTACTACATCAGTATGGCAGCTGCTGGTGTGGTCTGGAGTATCATGCCTGCTGCATGGCTGCAATGCCACTGAAATTTAACCCAGCCACCTCTCCGTATAGATGGAGGGGAGCTGTGCCAAAGGACATCATGACCTGGCACACAAGGTGTCTGTTCTTGTAGAGAGAAGTGCAGAGGAGTCCACCGAGAACTCGACTCCTGGCAGCACCAGCTCATACACTGTGTGGGTTGGAGAAAGGGGAGACTCCTCAGCTGAGGGAGAGGGGAGAACTACTGGAATTTTCTCCTCCCCCCAAGAAATATGTGCATTGGTCCCACTGCTCTGAAGAGATGTAACTTTAAATGGTCTATTTTTTATCAAAAATGGTGAGTGTTGGAAATGTCACTTTTACAAATTTCTGCAAGTATCAATAGTCCCATGTCATGTCAGATGAAGCCCCACCCTGCCCCACTAACTTGTCAAATCACTCCCACAAATGCTCCCTTTAGAGGTGTGGTGCATGCCACACCAACGCTATCTTCATTAGTGGAGGCCAGCGTTGAAAGGTAGCACAGCATATTTTACCTTACCTGCAGGCTTCCAGAGGCACAAAACTGTGTGGCCCACATAATATGAATAAAGAACCCAAATCCAGAAACAAAATTATCCACTTTATTTTACCATGACTCAGTGTGGGCCTTTTGCCTTGTGGAATTTCCAAATACATAACAATGTCTGCATTTTATCCATGCCCTAAATTGGGCCCTTTCCATTTATACATTCTTACAAGAGGCATCTAATATGATTAATATTGCCTCTCGGTACCTAAACCTTTAAACAGCTATGGAATCATAGCAATGTAGGGCTGGAAAGGACCTTGAGAGGTCTAGTCCAGCCCCACCACACTGAGGCAGGGCCAAGTATACCTAGATTATCCCTGACAGGCATGTGTCTAACCAGTTCTTAAAAACGTCCAACAATGGGGATTCCACAACTTCCTTGGAAAGCCTATTCCAGTGCTTAACTACCCTTATAGTTGGAAAGTTTTTCCTAATATCTAACGTAAATCTCCCTTCAGTGGACATGGAAAACAATTGATCACTGTCCTCTTTATAACAGCCCTTACTTTATCTAAGGTATATTATCAGGTCCCCCTCAGTCTTCTTCTCTTGAGATTAAACATGGCCAGTTTTTTTTTTTTTTTTTTTTTAGCCTTTCCTCATAGGTCAGGTTTTCTAAACCTATTATCATTTTTGTTGCTCTTCTCTGGACTCTCTTCCATTTGTCCACATCTTTCTTTCAAAGATTCTACACACAACTCCAGTTGAGGCTTCACCAATGCTAAATAGAGTGGACAGTTACCTCTCATGTCTTACATACAACAATCCTGTTAATATACCCAAGAATGATATTAACCGGGATCACATTATTGGCTCATATTCAATTTATGATCCACTATAGCACCAGATTTTTCTGCAGTACTGCTCTTTAGGCAGTTATTCCCTGTTTGTAGTTGTGCATTTGATTTTTCATTCCTAAATGCACTACTTCACATTTATCTTTACTGAATTTGATCTTGATGATTTTATATCAAGTCTCCAATTTATTAAGGTCCAAAGCACTAACAACCCTCCCACACTGGTGTCAGCCTCAAATTTTGTAAGCATACTCTCCACTCCATTAGCCAAATCACTAATGAAAATATTGAATAGTGCTGGATCCAGGACAGACCCTTTTGGAACCCCACTAGACAGAACCATTGATAACTACTTTCTGAGTATGGTCTTTCAAACAGTTGTGCACCCACTTTATAGTAATTTCATCTAGACCAAGTTTCCCTAGTTTGCTTATGAGAATGTCATGTGGAACTGTGTCAAAAGCCTTATTAAAATCAAACTATATCATATCTACGGCATCCCCAACACCTCCTAGGCCAGTAACCCTGTCAAAAAAGAAATTAGCTTGGTTTGGCATGATTTGTTCTGGACAATCCATATTGACTACTACTTAGTACCCTCTTATCTTCTGGGTGCTAAAAGCTGATTATTAAATAATTTGTTTCAGTATCTTTCCAGGTATTCAAGTTAGGATGACTGGCGTATAATTCCCTGAGTCTCCTTTGTTCCCCCTTTTAAAGGTAGGTACTGTGTTTCCTCTTCTATTCTCTTGCACCTCACCCATCCTCCATGAGTTCTCCAAAATAATTGCTAATGGTTCCAAGATTGTGTCAGCTGGTTCTTTAAGTAACCTAGGGTGAATTTCATCAGGCCCTGATGACTTGAATACATCTAATTTGTCTAAATATACTTGAACCATTTCCCCCCCCCCCCTTCCTATTCTGGCTTGTGTTCCTTCTCCCTTGTTGTTAGTTTTCTTACCCAACTAATATTAACTGTGTGTCATTTTTCATTAATAGCAACCAGAGAATGTTGCTTCATGCAGAAGAGGGCAGCAGAGATCAGGGAATAGAGCGGACTGGGAAGAGGAGACAAGCTAGCTACCGTACAGTGGAATATTATGAAATGAAGTTATTTTGTCAATCCACCACCCACATGTATATACTCCCTAATCTACTTTAAATAATGTGGCAGCTCCAAGACAACAACTAGCCAAGCAGTAGCTATTTCCTTAATAATTATGAAATTCAGTTTAATTTATAACTGTCTGGGGAGGAAGGGAGGATATCATGTTGGTGTCTTACACTAACCCTCTCCATAAAAAGGAATTAGAAGTAGGGATTGACTGGCAAAGACTAGGCCGCACTTCACTTGGAATTTGTCTAGGCTGGGAAAATAAGTCAGTATTTTAAACACAACTTTGCACCTTATGCAGACAGAGCAAAGATTTGTTTTCAAATCTTTTAGCTCGTCATGGTCAATTCTAGCTCATTTTATCGCTCTGCTGAAAGATTCTCTTCAGTAGTCATTATTTATTATAAAAGTCAGATGTTTGTCTTCTATACCTAAAGCATCATTCATAAAGGAAGGATATCTCTATTCATTATTGGTAGCATAGAAGGTTTTAGCTATGCTTAATTCTAAGCTACAGGGAGAGTTTCAGACAAATTATGCTGATCTAGAAATCGTGATTTTGTTTTTGTTTTATTTACAAAGAATTACCAGCAGAATAGAAAATAGAGATGACATATCCCTCTCATCTAAGCATGAATTGCAGCAAATATGTCTTGAATTGAAGCAAACCATTACATCATTTACGTGTTGGACTGGAGTACACTGAGATCAGATAATGCACCTTAAAATGTCAGGACAACCTTCATATGTACAAGCATAGATTACAGTAGCTAATTATATGTGTGTAGGAGGAAGAAAGGGGCACTGAAAATTTATGACAGGAAGGACTTTCTGTGTCAGAGTTTTCAAAAATACATATCTCAGAGCTTGCTTGTATGTACATGTTTTACTAATGAGTAATGAATTGTTGTTTGGGTGACTGATTACAGTTTAAGAACTTTAAGTAAACTGTGAAAAGTTGGGAGTGTAACTGACCTCAGGTGAGAGGCACCAATATGTGCTGGGCAATCTATTTGCCCAATTAATCTTCATTTCAAGTTCAGGTTTCTTAAACATGCTGACTCTTGCATCACATGGTAAACATACTGTGTTGGCTACACGGTTTACGGTTTCTTTTGAAGAGGAGCCCAGACCAAAACCCCCTCCTCATTGAAATGTCTGCATGTTGTATTATTTAAAGCCCTGTGTGAAATTATTTGGAACCCCTAGGAGGATATAGAAAGAACAGCTTTAGCACATTATAGTAAATGATCCCCTGCACTTTCAATTGTAAAAGTCAACAAGGAAATAGATTTGGTTAACAAGGTGACAATTCATTTGAAGTTATTTCCTACAGTACTTCTCACTGTTATACATGAGCTCTTAATCTTAGCTAGCCGTGAACTGAGGCACTGGTGAAATTCTTCACCATTGTAGAGGCTCAGGCCCTGATCCAGCAAAGCACTTAAGTCCATAATTCATTTTAAGCACATGAATAGTCCCAGCGTTTAACTGAACAGTAGATAGATGGCTGGGTAATAGGATTACTCATGTGCTTAAAGTGAAGCATGTGTTTAAGTGCTTTCCTGGATTGGGGCCTTAGTTATCCTGGGCAGAGGTACCATAGAAAGGCATTAGAACTAGTTCTGAACATTTGATATATAAATGATTCTCCTGTTCGTTTGTAGGCACAGAACGGGCTAAGGCACAGAACCATGTAAAGTCATTTTACAACAAGGATTTGTGACAACTATCAAGATAGATATAATATAAGATTTTCTTTGAACATGAAAACAACGAGGAGTCCTTGTGGCACCTTAGAGACTAACAAATTTGAACACAGTTACCCTTAATTTTATGAAACAAACAGTTATATTTTAAAACATAGACCTAATATTACTCTCACCCTGAAAAACCTAAGGACTTAAGAAATGATTATCTAGACAATGCCTCTATTCCTTACTGAATACTGGTTGGCCACAGATCTCTTTTTAAGTTACTATTTAATGTGCGACTGTTTTGTTTAGTTCTGTCTAAATTCCCACAAGGTGGCAGTGTCTCAGTACATGCTTTTTTATGTCCAAGTCAATAGCAGTTTATATTGAATTACTGCATTTGCAAGGGTTACAGGGCAGTGTGCTGCTTTCCAGGCAGAAGAGATATAAAAAGGGGGTGGTAGCACCCTGCAGAATTGTTATGGATGATCGAATATGTTAATCTACCTCACTCCTCTGGAGTTGTCCTTGATTTGGGCTTTCCAGCCATAACATTGATAACACATCTGAGGTTATGTTAGAAACTGTGTGAGCCTCAATAATTAATCTCTCACATCCAGGTCTCTAGTTCAAATCTGGCTTTCTGAGGGGCCAACCTAAAACTATAGAGTAAACTCCTCGAGGGACTAAGGAGCATCACAAACCTCCCCATCTTCCTAAGTGCAAAGTGCATTTCTTTGACCTTACCTTCTTCAACATAAACATATAGCAATGTGTGTATAAATTTAAACACATTCCAAAACAAAACACTCCACTGCACATATTTCTCCCCCTGAGAGAGGATGAGAGAATAAATGTGACAGATGTTAGACATGTTGCTTAATGCACTACTGAAAGGTGCTCAGACACTGTGGCTATGAACGCAGCATAAGAACCTTGTGTTGGTGAAGGGGTGCTATGTGACACAGGATCCTTGGCAAAAGGTCCTCCAGTTCTTTTCAAACCACTTTCATCTCAGATCTGCCAAACTCACTACACCAAAAACACATCTTGCATGATATTTATCCATAAAGACTAACACGTAAGGTATCTACAGAAAGCTCATAACTTGTCAAGATTCATAATCATTGTGAGATGTATGTACAGGTAATATTTAATGAATAATGTAATTATATTGAAAGTACGCTTTATGGACTTGGAGTAAGAGTTATTCTCCAGGGATAATCTGTCTCATTGATGGTTTATTCAAACAGGAGGGAGTTGCCACCCCACCATGGTTAGCTGGTGATGTAATGCAAGGCTCAATTATCTAGCTTTGCTCCATCCAAAGACTTTGAATGGAAAACCATCAGAGATAACTGCAAACAATTGAAACCACTTGGAGATAAAATAGGAACATTACAACAGACAGAGAATAACCTTGCTTATTAATAAAGACAAAAGACTGTTTCAGTGTAATACAGGGTGGGGAAAGGCACTCTGTATCCTTTCACTGAGGAGACATCTTTGGGAGTGGGGATGTTCTCGTGCAAAATTGGATCCTGATTTCTATGAAGCCAACCAGCTCTGTAATAGACTGAACCTTATGTGTGGGGGGGGGAGGGGGAGCAGACTGATTTATTAGATAGGAAAGCTAACTATTAATAAGTGTAGATTGTTTTGTGTCAAAGCCATTTGTTTTCATCACTCACTCTTGCTTCTAGTTAGCATTTGAAGATAGTTTGGTATCTTCCCAGGGTATTTATTTAATACTCTGAAATATCTTTGTGTTGGTATTGAGGACATTATAGCATTTATTAAATCAAAGTGAATACTTGATTGTAAATAATTCAGTGAATTTCTTCTCTTTTGCTGTTCACAAACTGTCCATGAGCAAATCATAATTTTGTTTCATATCTCTTCATTAGTTAAAATTATTTGCTAAATGCTTCCTATGAAGCACTCTTGATCTATAGATGCTTTGTAGGTAGGTCATTGCAAGTATCAACAATGAAAGGACGTGAAGTGTCAATTAGTTTGGACTGATCACATAGTATTGTTTGTGTCCTGTGACTGGATGAGTTTAACTCTTGGAATCAGATATCTGCTGTGAATAGTCTGTCCCATTCACATTAGGTAAATATTTACCTAACAGTTCCTTAAAATTTGCTGAGATAGATCTTCAGCTGGTGTAAATTAGTGTAGCTCCTATAAAAACAATTAAACCAGCTGAGGATCTGTTCTATGGGTTTCCATGTATATTTTTGTCAAAGTCATTGGCACTAGACTATTCACAGAAAGTGAATCAAAAAGAAATTTTTGGGGAAGGGGGGGGGTTAGAAAGACCAGCAAAGCAAATTCCTAATTTTTATTCAAGTGAATATTTGCTGAAAATGTTTAGAGGCTTTCATTCAACTTTGCAGGTGCTGATTCAATGCAGAGGTGTATATTGTATCTCAGGGCAGGCCTACACTACTGCTTATGTCAATCTAATTTACATAGCTCAGGGCTGTGAAAAAGACACTCTCCCCCCCACGAGCGATGCAAGTTACAGCAACCTAAGCACTGTCCACACACTGGCACCATGTCAGTGGGAGATGCTCTCCTGCCAAGCTAGCTTCAGCCTCTTGTAGAGGTGGAGTAACTATGCTGATAGGAGAGCAGTCTCTCATTGGCATAGAGCATCTTCACTAGATGAGCTACAGCGGTGCAGCTGTATTGGTGCAGCTGCGCCGATGTAGCGCTGCTAGTGTAGACCTGCCCTCAGAGAGAGCAACCTCAGCTTCCTTGAGAGTCTTGACAGTCCTAAATAGATCTCTGACCTCTTTGGTATCAGGAAAGTAGAAAACAAATACAAATGAAGTTTGCCTTTAATATTCATCCATTTTAAGGCTAGAAGGAGCCATTATGATCAACTGTTCTCATCTCCTGTATAGCACAGGTCACAGAATTTTACTAAGTGGTTACCTGCATCCTTGCTGTAACTTCTGGTAGCATGAGACCAGATCTTTTATGAAGAAGTCAAATCTTGATTTAAAGACTTCAAGTGATAGAGAATCCACCACATCCCTAGTTAAAGTGTTAAAATATTCTGCCTTATTTCTAGTCTGAATTTATTTAGCTTCAGCTTCCAGCCATTTAACATATTGATCAAATGGAGTTGGTACCACTTTCCATTCACCACCCCAAAAATTATGTTTAAAAATTGGGTTTAAAAGCCTACTTGCTATTGCTAGGAGAAGTATCCCTGGTCCATACTAAGTATGAATATCTTTGAGAAGAATACAATTTAAAGGAACACACTGAGTTCGGTCACACCTTTTCTCTCATCTTCTAATAACTGAATAAGTCACTGCTACAGAATTCTTCCTCAAAGGCACTACCTGACTAAGTTAATGCTGTGACAAAGGATCATTTTCCAGTGGAAATTTACTGAAACTCATCATTCCTGGGGCATTTGTATAATAGAATGAATGCTCTTTCAGCTTTGAAAGCCTTATAGCAATATGCAAGAATTTTTTTTTATCCTATATATGCTTTTTGCCAAATATTTCCCTCTTCTCATTCCTTTAAGCATTTATGACTAGGCACCATTTCGTGTGTTTGCTGTTTGAAAGCCGCCTGAGAGGTCAGCTTTGATTTTTATCAGGCTCATATTTTAATGGAGTCAAGGTTCCCAATAATTATCAGTGCCAAACCTCCCAGCAATAGGAATTCCGGCTGCTACCAAGCAATCATTTGGTGTCTTGGGACAATTACATACTGATGACAGAAAAATCCAAGCATGGATAAACTCAAGTGCTCCCATGCTGCTGCTCAGTACATGGTGATCATTTTAATTTATCGGTTACTTATTCCTGAATTATGTTAGATTTTGTTTCTAGGCACAAAGTAGTTTGTCATCTGAATTTTTTTTAATGCATATTAGTAGTTATAGAAGAGCAGATTTTGACCTTTTCTTCATACTTTCCTAAGATGAAAGATATTAAAGCAAGGGGAAAAACAGTGAAGCAGCAAATTAGTTTCATATTAGGCACTGGTGGTTACATTCTAATCACAGAATAAAAACAAACATTGCAATGCTAGTTGTGACTAGCATCTTTAAGTTGAAGGATTTGCTTCACATATTGTTTACAGGACACTTAACAGAGGGTCCCAAACATGTTCAGCACAGTACAGTAAGAGGCATACTTATTTTGCACCATACTCTTAGGTGAAATCTAGAAACTGGATTCAAAGTGAATGGAAATATTGTGAAATCACCAGCTATTTTTTTAAAATACTTTGTCATCTTCCCTTGCTAGTAAATCAGCATCTCTCGTTAGCTATCATATTCTTACACTACGTACTCAGTAGAATCCTTTCTCCATGACCGTGTTCCAAATTAAACTTTAAGATTCCAGGAAAATTCTAACAAATGTTTAAATCAGTCAGAAGTTAACTAACGAAGCAGGAAAAAAAAACTTTCCTCCCTTGTGCAGCAGTTGCATTTCATCTGCCTACACATAGGGTCACTTTCATCTCCAAGGGCCGGGATGACTTGTCAGAATTATATATGACAAAATAAGAGGTTAAGTAAGGGTAACTTGAATAAGTATCAGTAAAAAGTTTACCTTTGAGAGGGTACTGTGTAGGATTGTTCACAAAGACAATACTAAGAACTCTGGGCTGTAAGGGAGATAGCATGGTGAAGCGGACTGGAATTTGGGAGATCTGGATTCTGTTCCTGGGCAAGTCACTTTGCTTGTTTTTGTGCCTCAGTTTTTGTATCTGTAAAATGGGGACAATGTTATTTGCCTTCCTTTGTTCGAATGCTTTGCAATCTATAGATGAAAAGTGCTATATAAGAGATTATTATTATTTATTTATCCTGTAGGACTGTATAAGGAGACTCCAAACAGCATACTTTGGGCCTGTAAGGGGAAAGTCTATATTAAAAACAAATGGGTCATTATATAACTAATAGTCTACGACGTGATTTTTGTTTAAGTGGGAGGGGAAGAAGAGTTAGATAGTGACAGGAAGCTGTAATTCGTAATTCCAGAAAAGCAAACTTCTGTTGGGTTTTTGCCTTATTGTGCTGATTTCAACTGGAGTTTTGCCTGGTGCTTTAGACATTAACGACCCTGAAGCATTATTCAGATGATAGCACTCTAATAACTAAGTAGATTTTTGAAGCAGAATTACAAAAAGCTGAAATTTTTCTAAGTGCTGAATGCCTCATGCAAAGAGGAAAGGTTGACTTTAGAGATCTCTTAATCAGGTTCAAATCCCACTGATCACCTCATGCAGCTGCAGATATATCAACTCCCACACACAGTTTATAGGGAAGAGCTCTTTTGCATGACAGCTTAAAAACTGATGGGGCCCCGTCTACTTTTTGTGATTATTTTGTGATAATTTTGTCCTCTCAAGGGTTTTATGTTTCTGGCCAAAATTATCCTTCTTCCCAATCCTCCTTGTTGTGCAGTGTGGTGTGTGGCATCTGGTTGCCTCCCTCCATCTCAGAGCTGGCTGCATTTTGGTGCTGCTCAGACATGATGGTGAATGAAAGCCATATAATCACCAGGATATCAGATAAAGTATAGTACTGTCTACAGGGTTGAGTCACTACTCCTTTGGCATATATGTTTTATATAATGGTCATAGTACCCTATATAAAATATTATTGTCAAAGTATTTCACATTGGACCCATAAGAGGACACCACACCAGCTTGCTGTTACTCTGAGAGAGAACTCAAAATGTTTCTGATTCATCAGCAGCTTCCGAAGAATCTGAAGGCTGTGTCTGAATGGAGCAACCTGAAAGTGGCTTTTGAAAAGGGAATAATTTATTTATTTTTTTCCTTTTTTGCACGGAGTGTGGGTTGTGAGAAAGTGTTGGTAGCCAAATATTTTTGCAGGCCTGACAAGACAAAACACTAAAGCTAGCCCTGCATGCTTGCTCTTGTTTTTGATTGAAATTAGTCTACAAGGAGTGCCAGAGTTTCTTGCTACTTGAGTTTTAAAAATACAGGCCCTGGTATTGCAATGCAGTGTGGTAGTGTAGACACCTGAGATCTAGGGAATACGATCTCTTACCATTGCCAATAGTTAAGGAAAATTAGGCCTTATTTTATATTATATTTAATGTTTAAAGACAACTGCAAAAGCTAATTATGCCCTTGTTATGAATTTCACTGAATGAATAGAATTAATTTCCAGGCCAAGACACTTAAAAGCAAGAAAGCAGGGCATGGCAGACAATCTCTTTCTCCTCCCTCCCACAAAAAATTACCACAGATGTTCTGCCCAATTCTGGGCAGTTGAGAAACCTGATTCTAATTAATGCCACCTATAGAAAGTAGCATTTCCTGGAAAGGTGATAGAACCTCCCTCATTCTTTATTTCTGATTTTGCAATATTATCCCATGAGTTCTAAGTTCAGGAATAACAACAAAAATTAGACACATGGAAGGAGAATTAGAGTGACAGGAGCCTTGCGTAGGGTGGTTTCAAAATCATCACTGTAGCAGTATACAAAAAATCCAAGTAATAGACTGGAAGATCTTTAGGGCAGGGACTCTCTTTGCATAGAGTGGCTAACACAGTGGGGTCCAGCCTTGGTTAAGGCCCCTCGGTGCCACTGCAGTGTAAATGTTTTTTATTAATAGGGCAAGAGGAAAGAAATACCCAAATCCTTATTTGCTTAAATCCACAGTGTGCAGTTCTCATAAGCATGTGTGTCCCAGCTGATTTTCATCCTGTGAATCATCTAAGAGGACAATTAACATACAAAATTTCTTATAACCTCCTATTTGAATTTCTTCTCCTTTGTACAATTAAAATTGACCATGATTTTCCACTAACACAATTATCCATGTTACTGGGCTCACTACAAGAATGCATGGATGAAATTCTACAGCCTGTTTTATACAGGAGGTCAGATTAAGAACATAAGAACAGCTATACTGGGTCAGAACAATGGTCCTTGTAGACCAGGGTTTCTCAAACAGAGGTCGCCGCTTGTGCAGGGAAAGCCCCTGGCGGGCCGGGCAGGTTTGTTTACCTGCCCCGTCCGCAGGTCTGGCCGATCGCGGTTCCCACTGGCCACGGATCGCTGCTCCGGGCCAGTGGGAGCTGCTGGAAGTGGCGGCCAGTAAGTCCCTCGGCCCGTGCCACTTCCAGCAGCTCCCATTGGCTCGGAGCAGCAATCAGTGGGAGCCGCAATCAGCCGGTCCTGCGGACGGGGCAGGTAAACAAACCTGCCCGGCCCACCAGGGGCTTTCCCTGCACAAGCGGCGACCCCTGTTTGAGAAACCCTGGTCTAGACCAGTATCCTGTCTTCTGATAGTGGCCGGTGCCAGATGCTTCAGAGGGAGTGAACAGATCAGGGCAATTTATCAAGTGATCTATCTCCTTTTGTCCAGTCCCAGCTTCCTGCAGTCAGAGGTTTAGGGGCACACAGAGCATGGGGCTGTGTCCCTGACCAGCTTGGCTAATAACTATTGATGGACCTATCCTCCATGGATTATCTTGCGGTTTTTTTAACCCAATTATACTCTTGGCTTCACAACATCCCCTGGCAACAAGTTGACTGTGTGTGGTGAAATAGTACTTCCTTATGTTTGTTTTAAACGTGCTGCCTATTAATTTCATTGGCTGACTCTTGGTTCTTGTGTTATGTGAAGGGGTAAATAACACTTCCTTATTCAGTTTCTCCATACTATTCATGATTTTTGTTGACTAGATTATCTAATCCCTTCTTGCCTTAACGTCTATGAATATGTCAATCCCCGCCTGATATTGAACTGAGACAAAGATGCAACATTTACACACGTAACTCATATCTTTCAGCGTGAACAATGTTAAAAACAGTAATACTATATTAATTGGAGGGGGAAAATAAATTAACCATTCTCTACCTTCTGAATAGATTCAGGGAAGGGTGCCTGCCTTTATCACAGGTAAAGCAGCATGTCTGGTCTTTTCAAGGTAGCATAAATAGGTCAGACAACTGGCTGTACTAACTGAGACAGACAGACATACAGTCGGTTGGCTGGCTGAAAGGTAAGGCTATTTTCCTAAAAATAAAGGATGGGATGACCTATGTGGGAGATACAAGTAAAGTATACAGGAAGTTTGTATGCAGGAAAAGTATTCTTGTTTTCAGAAAACCTGAATCCTCTAGTAACATTTACTGAATGCTAATGAAAAGATACACAAAAATCTCCAAAGATGATTGCAATTTATGCAGCCAGACACTTTTGCCAGTGGAAACCTTCATATAGACAGGTTATTGGCACTAGTGTCACCTGATGATCTTCTGGTGCTTATTGCTTTGAAATATGCTAAATACAATGTTGCTCTATGGTCAGTGTATAAATTCCTGGTGTTTGACTTTTATGAGATTTTTATCAAGGTTTCTGGCTTTTGAGACCCCCAACTGCTGACACCTAAACTATGTTTTGGAATAATATGGAACCAAATAATGATGAACAAAGCAGAATGAGTCATGCTTATTTTAGTATTGATGGAAAGCAAAGATTGTATTTGTTAAAAACTTTACCCAACAGTACATCGTTTCCTACTTTTACTGTACTTTTCTGTATGTGTATATTGGATTCATATGAACAAATTGTGAAAGGAACATATTACAGTTCTCAGGGATGATCTTAACAGATGTAGGTTTATTGGGGGTTGGGGGGTTACAGTTACCATTTATAATTTTTCCTGTGAAGCATTGTTGGAGTCCAAATCTAAATTCCTTAACCACAAGTTAAAAACTACTAAAGTTGACAACATATTTGGATTCATTTTGATCCCTTTGAAGAGCGAATCCTAACTTACAGGTTCTGTTAATACATTTTGATTTCCCAAGCATGTTATGAATTTGAAATTAATTTAAATCAATCCTGAAAGACCTCCATCAACTTCCTAGTCAACCTGTTCCTCCTCCCTCCCCATAAAACTCCATTCAGAGTCACAGAAGCAATCATGGGGATCAGAGTATAATTATGAAACTAGCAGGGCTGCACAGAATGATTTAGACCCCAGTTACATGTTTTGTAATGTCAGTCAGTCTCCATTTTAAGGCATCTAAAGCCTGTGGAATTTTATTGTCTAGTAACAGGGTGAGAAAACAATGAGAGACACTGCTTGCTGAATCTTAAACGTAGGATTTCCACCCCCAACCACACAAGCAAACAGAATGAATCTGTTCAATCAGGGATCTTTTTAAAGTATCATGGAAGACCTTATGCTTCTTATAATGGATGCTGTTAGAAGAGTCAATATTTTCCACCCATAGTCATTCAATTTACAGTGTTGTTTGTGGTATTTCCTATTCTAAGTTTAGGATCACAAACTGTGACCTGTGGACCATTGGTTGTCCATGGGGCATTTGGTCGTGGTCTATGGAAAGCTGGCTAGTCACAAAATGCTGGTTCCTCTCCTTGCACCCCTCCTTGCTAGAATCATAGAATATCAGGGTTGGAAGGAACCTCAGGAAGTCATCTAGTCCAACCCCCTGCTCAAAGCAGGACCAATCCCCAACTAAATCATCCCAGCCAGTGCTTTGTCAAGCCTGACCTTAAAAACCTCTAAGGAAGGAGATTCCACCACCTCCCTAGGTAACCCATTCCAGTGCTTCACCACCCTCCTAGTGAAAACGTTTTTCCTAATATCCAACCTAAACCTCCCCCACTGCAACTTGAGATTGTTACTCCTTCTTCTGTCATCTGCCACCACTGAGAACATTCTAGATCTATCCTATGAAAGGGGGTTCCAAAGGTAGTTGAAAGCAGCTATCAAATCCCCCCTCATTCTTCTCTTCTGCAGACTAAACAATCCCAGTTCCCTCAGCCTCTCCTCATAAGTCATGTGCTCCAGCACCCTAATCATTTTTGTTGCCCTCCACTGGACACTTTCCAATTTTTCCACATCTTTCTTGTAGTGTGGGGCCCAAAACTGGTCACAGTACTCCAGATGAGGCCTCACCAATGCTGAATAGAGGGGAATGATCACATCCCTCAATCTGCTGGCAATGCTCCTACTTATACAGCCCAAAATGCCATTAGCCTTCTTGGCAACAAGGGCACACTGTCGACTCATATCCAGCTTCTCGTCCACTGTAACCCCTAGATCCTTTTCTGCAGAACTTCTGCCTAGCCAGTTGGTCCCTAGTCTGTAGCGTTGCATGGGATTCTTCTGTCCTAAGTGCAGGACTCTGCACTTGTGCTGGTTGAACCTCATCAGATTTCTATTGGCCAAATCCTCTAATTTGTCTAGGACGCTCTGTCCCTATCCTATCCCTACCCTCCAGCATATCTACCACTCCTCCCAGTTTAGTGTCATCTGCAAACTTGCTGAGGGTGCAGTCCACACCATGGTCCAGATCATTAATGAAGATATTGAACATAACCGGCCCCAGGACTAACCCTTGGGGCACTTCACTTGTTACTGGCTGCCAACTAGACATGGAGCTATTGATCACTACCCGTTGAGCCAGACTATCCACCTTATAGTCCATTCATCCAGCCCATACTTATCAAAAGCTTTGCTAAAGTCAAGGACTAACACATCCACAGCTTTCCCCTTATACACATAGCCAGTTATGTCATCATAGAAGGCAGTTAGGATAGTCAGGCATGACTTGCCCTTGGTGAATCCATGCTGACTGTTCCTGATCACTTTCCTCTCCTCTAAGTGCATCAGAATTGATTCCTGGAGGACCTGCTCCATGATTTTTCCAGGGACTGAGGTGAGGCTGACCGATCTGTAGTTCCCCAGATCCTCCTTCCTCCCTTTTTTAAAGATGGGCACTACATTAGCCTTTTCCCAGTCATCTGGGACCTCCCCCCAATCGCCATGAGTTTTCAAAGATAATGGCCAATGGCTATGCAATCACATCCGCTAACTCCTTTAGCACCCTCAGATGCAGCGCATCTGGCCCCATGGACTTGTGCTTGTCCAGCTTTTCTAAGTAGTCCTGAACCATTTCTTTCTCCACAGAGGGTTGGTCACCTCCTCCCCATGCTGTGCTTCCCAGTGCAGTAGTCTGGGAGCTGACCTTGTTCATGAAGACAGAGGCAAAAAAAAGCATTGAGTACATTAGCTTTTTCCACATCCTCTGTCACTAGGTTGCCTCCCTCATTCAGTAAGGGGCCCACACTTTCCTTGACTTTCCTCTTGTTGCTAACATACCTGAGGGAACCCTTCTTGTTACTCCTAACATCTCTTGCTAGCTGCAACTCCAAGTGTGATTTGGCCTTCCTGATTTCACTCCTGCATGCCTGAGCAATAATTTTATACTCCTCCCTGGTCATTTGTCCAATCTGCCACTTCTTGTAAGCTTCTTTTTTGTATTTAAGATCAGCAAGGATTTCACTATTAAGCCAAGCTGGTCGCCTGCCATATTTACTATTCTTTCTGCACATCGGGATGGTTTGTTCCTGCAACCTCAATAAGGATTCTTTAAAATACAGCCAGCTCTCCTGGACTCCTTTTCCCCTCATGTTATTCTCCCAAGGGATCCTGCCCATCAGTTCCCTGAGGGAATCAAAGTCTGCTTTTCTGAAGTCCAGGGTCCGTATTTTGCTGCTCGCCTTTCTTCCTTGTGTCAGGATCCTGAACTCAACCATCTCATGGTCACTGCCTCCCAGGTTCCCATCCACTTTTGCCTCCCTTACTAATTCTTCCCTGTTTGTGAGCAGCAGGTCAAAAAGAGCTCTGCCCCAGTTGGTTCCTCCAGCACTTGCACCAGGAAATTGTTCCCTACACTTTCCAAAAACTTCCTGGATTGTCTGTGCACTGCTGTATAGCTCTCCCAGCAGATATCGGGGTGATTGAAGTCCCCCATGAGAACGAGGGCCTGTGATCTAGAAACTTCTGTTAGTTGCCAGAAGAAAGCCTCATCCACCTCATCCCCCGGTCTGGTGGTCTATAGCAGACTCCCACCACGACATCTCCCTTGTTGCTCACATGTCTAAACTTAATTCAGAGACTCTCAGGATTTTCTGCAGTTTCATACTGGAGCTCTGAGCAGTCATGCTGCTCTCTTACATACAATGCAACTCCTCCACCTTTTCTGCCCTGCCTGTCCTTCCTGAACAGTTTGAAACTGCAGGGAGTCTGCTATAGACCACCAGACCAGGGGGATGAGGTGGATGAGGCTTTCTTCTGGCAACTAACAGAAGTTTCTAGATCGTGATTTATCCCACCAGGTCTCTGTTATTCCAATCACATCATAATTCCTTGACTGTGCCAGGACTTCCAGTTCTCCCTGCTTATTTCCCAGGCTTCTTGAATTTGTGTGTAGGCACTTAAGTTAACTTGCTGATCTTCCTGCTTTCTCAGTATAAGGCAGGAGTCCTCCCCTCTTGCACTTTCCTGCTCGTGCTTCCTTCTGGCATCCCACTTCCTCACTTACCTCAGGGCTTTGGTCTCCTTCCCTCGGTGAATCTAGTTTAAAGCCCTCCTCACTAGGTTAGCCAGCGTGCTTGCGAAGATGCTCTTCCCTCTCTTCATTAAGTGGAGCCCGTCTCTGCATAGCACTCCTTCTTCTTGGAGCACCATCCCATGATCAAAGAATCCAAAGCCTTCTCTCCGACACCACCTGCATAGCCATTCATTGACTTCCACGATTCGATGGTCTCTACCTGGGCCTTTTCCTTCCACAGGGAGGTTGGACGAGAACACCACTTGTGCCTCAAACTCCTTTATCCTTCTTCCCAGAGCCATGTAGTCTGCACTGATCTGCTCAAGGTCATTCTTGGCAGTATCATTGGTGCCCACATGGAGAAGCAGGAAGAGATAGCGATCCGAGGGCTTGATGAGTCTCGGCAGTCTCTCCGTCACATTGTGAATCCTAGCTCCTGGCAAGCAGCACACTTCTCGGTTTTCCTGGTCGGAACGGCAGATAGATGACTCAGTCCCCCTGAGGAGAGAGTCCCTGACCACCACCACCCACCTCCTTCTCTTGGGAGCAGTGGTCATGGAACCCCCATCCCTAGGACAGTGCATCTCATGCCTTCCAATCGGTGGAGTCTCCATCGTGAAGCAGCTAAAAATACACTGACCACTTTCCTGGCATTACTTTGCCATTTAAGAAAGTTTTTAGCTGCTACAAGGATGTCACAAGATCATGAATGGGAGGGGAGGCAATCAGTAGAAACATGAATGGAAGGGAAAGTATCCAGGAGACCTTCTCTATACCTAAGATGCAGCCCACACTCTTCAAAATCCTGAGAACTTCTGGAATAGGAGATACCATTGTAAATTTAACTAGTCTGGGTGGTATAGTCAAATATTTAGGTGATGATCATGTTGACTTGTTTTTTAAATGGTGCCCACTGACTCCACTTTAGCCATTTATATTACACCAAAACTAAAAATGTAGGCTAGGTCTCCAGCTCCCCCGCACAAGCCTTGCACAAAATCAGTTACTGGTAAAAGATAATATTAGAGAATGAAACAATAAAATTAAGAGTCCAAAAAACCTTCAAAATTTGAAGGTATCAGTGTATATAATATGTTTTTTAAGGTTAACATAGGGGATTTTGTGTGTGTTTGTGGGGACATTCACAGACACACAAGCAAGGTTTAAACAACAGTAAATTTCTGATACTGCAAAATGCCATAAAAAGCAGTTAAGGTTGAAAATCTGTTGAAAACCTTGTCTATATGCCTTGGCATGTTGTACTAGAGGTCTCAGATCAGAATATTCTGTCATGTCCAGTCTCCAATTCTTATGCTAAAAATATTGTCCTTCCAACATGAAGTGTCAAACTTTTCCTTCTGTAGGCTTACACTTTCCCCTACCATCTTCTGAGACTCTGAATTATCCCCTTCCTTAGTTCTCTGGAAGGTATTTATAGAGTATGATCACTTGGCCCCAGCCTGTCTTTCCTAGACTAGGATCAGAAGGAAAAGGCATCTTTCCACTAAGTGAATCTTCACCATCATGCCACAGTGTCTGGAGCTGGTAAGGAGACATTTTATTCAGGCTAAACTCTTCAACAGATTTGGTGACTCAATGCAATGACATAGGACCCTGGCACCAAGCTTTCTGGTGACATGATGATGATATGACCATCTTACCAAACTTGAAGTCAGCACCAGGACACAAAAGTCCTAGGTATTAAGAGAAAATCATCTAACTGCATCAAGAAGGGTTTTCTCTGAACTGGTTTGACCGGACTCCAAAGGGGAGTGAGCCAGAAAAGGAGCACTAGCTTTAAGGCATGTATTGTGTATATTTCATAAAAGAAAGCTTTCAAGAGAGGAATGTGCAAGTTATTGCAGTCCTAGGGCAACAGTCACTCATGCACCAGCAAGTTACGTGCATTTTACTGTTTTTGTCTAATGACTTGCCTCTACTTGTCAGTGCCCTTTATCCACAATGATCTGAATGTTCAGGTCATAGTGTACAAGAGATGCAGTGACTGAAAAAGAACCATTTGATGGCAGCTAACGATAAAAGATTTTCCGCCTCTATTGGTTGATTAGCAGGTATCCTCACCTATCGAATATATATAAACTCCAGTTAAACAAAGGCATAACAAGATCCAACAAAGTCAGAAAAAAATCAAACAAGAAACAAAACAGTTTAACAACTGTGATGGTAAATAGCCTTTGGAACAGAATAGCAAGGGAGGTGATTAAAACCTTGTGGAGGTTTGGAGGCCTATCTGAAAGAAATTCTTTGGTTCAGCCTCAAGTTACTGGGCTCAGTGCAGGAATTACTGTGTGTTAATTCTAGGCCTGTGTTAATGAGATGATCATACTGGTCCTTTCAAATGTGAAAATCTCCATAAATGAGTGTGGTTCTGTTGAAGTCAATGAAAGTTACTCTAATTTACAGGATTAAGACAGGATGGAGGTTGGTTTACAATTTTAGGGCAAAATAAGAGTGATCGTACATTGATACAGGATCAAGTGCTTTAAAAGAGAGATGTGCCAGAACACATGAGCTGCCACTGCAATGCCATAGTGGTTCCACAGCCTGGAGCAATATTCCACAACCATTCAGGCCAGGAAGTAAAGAATACCGACCTCAACTGTGAATTTGAGATGGGATGTAGTTACTCTATTTCAAATTGGGCCAGGAGGACACTAGGGCTAAGACCTCTACTCTTTCAAAGAGTAATATGGTATCTTTAACAACCACCTGTAGGCCAGACCCTAATTTTGGATGTCACCTGAAAGATGACACCTCTGATAACAGAACATCCACTAACAACATGCATTAGTTAGAGAGAGAGAGAGTGAACATAAGAACGGCCATACTAGGTCAGACCAATTGTCCATCTAGCCCAGTATCCTGTCTCTGACAATAGCCAGTGTCAGATGTTTCAGAGGGAATAAACAGAACAGAGGAGTTTCAAGTGACCCATCCCCTGTCATCCAGGTCCAGCTTCTGGCAGTTGGAGGTTTAGGGACACCTGGAGCATGGAGTTGCATCCCTGGCCATCTTGACTAACACTCATTGCGGGACCTGTCCTCCATGATCCCATCTAATTCTTTTCTGAACCCAGTTATACTGTTGGCTTTCACAACCTCTCATGGCAATGAGTTCCACAGATTGACTGTGCATTGTGTGAAGAAGTACTTCCTTTAGTTTTAAACCTGCTGCCTATTAATTTCATCAGGTGACCCTCTAATTCTTGTGTTACGTGAAGAGGTAAATAACGCTTCCCTATTCACTTTCTTGACACTATGCATGATTTTATAAACCTCTATCATATCTCCCCCCCCTCTTAGTTGTCTTTTTTCAAAACTGACCAGTCCCAGTCTTTTTAATCTCTCCTCCTATAGAAGCTGTTCCATATCGCTATTAATTTTCATTGCCTCTCTTTGTACCTTTTCCAATTCTAATATATCTTTGGCCTGGTTCACACTAACCCCCCACTTCGAACTAAGGTACGCAAATTCAGCTACGTTAATAACGTAGCTGAATTCGAAGTACCTTAGTTCGAACTTACCGCGGGTCCAGACGCGGCAGGCAGGCTCCCCCATCGATGCTGCGTACTCCTCTCACCGAGCTGGAGTACCGGCGTCGACGGCGAGCACTTCTGGGATCAATTTATCGCGTCTAGACAAGACGCGATAAATCGATCCCAGAAGATCGATTGCTTACCACCGGACCCAGAGGTAAGTGTAGACCTACCCTTTGAGATGGGGTGACCAGAACTGCATGCATCATTCAAAGTTTTGTCATACCATAGATTTATGTAATGGCATTATAATATTTTCAGTTTTATTATGTATTCCTTTCCTAATGATCTAACATTGTTAGCTTTTCTGACTGCACTTGCACAATGGGCGGATGTTTTCAGAGAACTATTCACAATGACTCCAAGATCTCTTTCTTGAGTGCTAACAGCTAATTTAGACCCCATCATTTCATATGTATAGTTGGGATTATTTTCCCAGTGTGCACTACTTTGCATTGATCAACATTGAATTTCATCTGCCATTTTGTTGCTCCATCACACAGTTTAGTGACCTCCCTTTTTAACTCTTCACAGTCAGCTTTGGAATTCAGTATCTTGAATAATTTTTTATCGTATGCAAATGTTGCCACTCTTCACTGCCTTTTTCAGAACATCTATGAATATGTTGAACATCACAGATCCCAGTACAGATCCTTAGCGCCCCCCCCCACACACACTACTAACCTCTCTCCAGTCTTTGGGCACTTCCTTTAGCTGTGCTGTGTGCTAATATGCCCCATTTTTAAAATGTTGATAATACTTACCTCACATGGGGTATTGTAGGGATTAATTAAAAGTGAGTAGAGCTTTTAAAATATAAAGAGCTAGGTGTGATGACCACTAGTTAGAAAGTTAGAAAGTTCATGGCATGTTTTAATTCACTTCTCTCTGTGTGGTAGGCGTGATTTATTTTATACAAGCTAATTTGCCTCATTTCCTGATATTTATAAAAAAATGTAAAAAAAAATCCTGAAATATTTCTCATTGAAACACAAAGAGGATGAAGGATCACCTTGGGAAATTATTCTCTTAGCAGATGCAGCTTTGAGTGCTATGGTGATTAGCAATGTGTTACCAGACAAGTCTCCTTGTGCTGTTTCCAACAGTTGATCATGCAGGGATTGCATGTATGGGTGATGTTGACCTTACCAAGTTCATATTCAGTTTCCATTCACTGTGAGCTATTAATCAATGAAAAATCTTACCGATTCTGCCAAGTGTCAAGACACTCCCTATATTATATATGATTTAAGGAATTAATTGCTTGTACTCTTTATATCTTGGGTCAAAGAAATTGCCCAGGGAATGATTACTGTGCATTTTTATTGTTAGACAGGGACTTGCTCTATAGATTAAGCAGCTGGGAAGTTGAGAACCACCAAATTATTGTTTGAAGGAAAGCTACCATGTAACTACAAAATTATTATTTTAAAGCATTCAAGGGCAGAGGGCCCAGTCCTAAAAATCCTTTACTCAGACTAGTAGTCTTTACTGAAACAGAAAATTCCACTGCTGTTAACTCACATGACAGAGGGTTTCAAGACTCGGCCCACAGTAAATACTTGGTATAGAGAGTTAGTATTCTAGGTGCCTTCAAGTGTTATTCAGGATACACTAAAGCATATTGATAGTTCAATGTAAAATGTTTGCTGCTCTCATATTATCTTTTTTTTTTTTCTGTATTGATACTACTCAGTGTACATTTACCATTGCTTCAATTGGCTCAGCTTGTCACTCAGATATTTTCAGCTCATTTTGCAGGTTGAATAAACATAGTTTATGTATCCATAGGGTTTTTGTAACCATTCACAGTTTCTTTCACCAAATAAAGTCAACATCTAAACCTACACATAATAAAAAACCTGACATTTAGTCTGAGCTGTCAAGTGCATTCCAAGTCTGTTCAGATCTGAAAAGAAGTCTCCAGAACCATAGAACCCAGATCCTCAAAGGTGTTTAAGCACCTAACTTTTACTCAGGGGCGGCTCTATGTATTTTGCTGCCCCAAGCACGGCAGTGAGGCAGCCTTCGGTGGCATGCCTGAGGGAGGTCCGCTGGTAACGCGGATTCGGTGGCATGCCTGAGGGAGGTCTGCTGGTCCCGCATCTTCGGCGTACCCGCCGCCAAATTGCCGCCGAAGCCACGGGACCGGCAGACCTCCCGCAGGCATGCCACCAAAGGCTGCCTCACTGCCGCTTTCACGGTGACCGGCTTGCCGCTCCACCGCGGCTTGCCGCCCCAGATATGTGCTTGGTACGATGGTGCCTGGAGCCGCCCCTGCTTCTACTGATTTCAACTGGGCTTAAGTCAGTTGCTTTTCAGGGGTCAGCAAGGATGTAATTAAGTTATAGCTTATGTATTAGGCCCCTCAAAAGGGTCATTAACAGAAACTGTTCTCTAGGACAGTATTTCAACAATGATCAACAACTCTGAACGAGTCAGTCAAAGATTTATTGGGATCAACCCCCAAAAGGTTGGTCCTTTCCCTACCTCCCTGCACAACCCAATCTCTTTGTCCTCACACACATGCACACTCTCTGATTCCCAACAGACTCCCTGATTTCTCCCAACGTGCTCCCTCTCCGATTCTACACAGACCCCCCAGCCACTTATATCCTTCCCATAACCTCTCAATAAGCCCTTTATGTTTTGCATTAATCCACTACAGAGTTTAGGGGGTATTTAGCTCTGGCATGCTCTTCTCTCGGCTCTCAAGTGCTTCATTAAATTCAGGTCAGAGGTGCCTTTGTAGCCCAGCGGCACAACATGTCCCCAAAAAAGTTAGTTGGATTTTAGACCATGTGGTCTCACCTCTTTCCTTTGGATATCACTGCTGTTCCAGTTTATATGTGGGTATGTATCAGTGAAATATATAAACATCAGTGAAATGCAGCCATCTCTGGAGTAGAGCATGGTCTCCAGCCAGTACATGGCATGCTGCACAACACTTATGATAAGAACATCAGGGCAGACCTCTATTACATTGCCTTGGGATCTTTTATGACCATGCAGTGCAGAAACTACCTAGATTTTTTATGGCTTCAACCAAAAGACCTTCACACAGTAAAACTTCATAGAGGTCAGTTTTACCTATGTTGGAAACATGTGAGTACTTATATGATTTTCATCACCATAGTACCTGAAAAATTGAGTCAATTTAGTTTGGACTGTTCCGTAGAATCTAGGTATTCCAAGTCTGGTTCTTGGCACCCTCACTAGCAAAGCCTTTGGTTTGGCAGAAGTTTCCATATTATATCAACTCATTAATGATTAATGTCCACTCTTGCAAACATTTATTTCTGAACATAATGCTTACTACCAGGAGTAGTGTCACCGAAAATACTTAGTACTGAGTGTGGTACTCATGTACTGTAGTGTTTGCAGGACCAGGGCTGCAGTTTGGTTTTTTTTTTCTTTCTATTATTTAATCTATTGTGATTTTAATTCTAATGTGCAAAAAAGCTGAAAATATAGGGTTTTTCAAAACCTATACAATCATTATGGAAAATCATATCCTGTGAATCTAGTTTAGAAGGCTTAATTTACTTTTAAAATAATATTGAAAATGATTGAACAAGTATTAGAATGCAAAGAGAGCTACTTACCAAACTGCAAAAAGTTACTCTGCATGATTCAATTCATCAATTCCGAGCAAGATTTCTATATTTTGATTTATTTATTCTGGGCCACTCTTACTCATCCTGAGCTGTACCTATATTACCTATACTTCAATGGGACTTTTCAAGGAGTAAGGGACTCAACACACATAAAGGTGGTCAAATCTGGCCCTTTATCTCATGTTTTCAAAATGGCTCAGCTGATTTATTTTATTTTGAATGCGATGGGGAAAACAAATGAACTGCTCTTGCAGGTTGAGAATCTTATTTGCCAAGCTTTAAGCAGAGTGCGTGTTACAGGCAAGTCATAAATCCCCTGAAAATAGAGGCTTATAAGGAAATTCCTGAGAGAACTTTGACTATTGCAGTAGAATTGATGCTGGTATAATTGGTTAAAATGGTCTTATTATTCAGGGTAAAGATTTGGATCTCTCTTTACACACTAATGTCTTTAAAACAGAGCAAAAACTCCATTTAAGATGACTCACAGACGTACTTTAAAAATGCTAATAAGATTGAGAACGTAATATAGATTTTATAAATCTACTCCACATTCTTTCACTGTGAATGACTGACATGAAAACTACAGACTGCAATCAAAAACCTAAATAAGAGATTTTTTTTTTTTTTTTTTACATATAAACATGGATTTATGTATTAACAGAGCCCTAACTGCCTCACGATGCCATAGGGCATTCAAAAGGTTGGTGTTTATAGACATATGCTACAGTTTTGCCCCATAAAAGCTGGTAAGCAAAAATAAATAAATAAAAATTAAAGTTTCTACCAAGAGTAGTGGTAATAATGCGGGGGGAATTTGCTTCTTCTTGCTACTTTTCTTCCAGTGCTTGCTTTTCTCTTAGCCTATGTACAGTATCTACAGGTTAGATTACTTATTTATTTTTGCTTGGCAGGGAAAGGATATTACTTCCAAAAGCACTAGGCAACTTTCTAAGCATAAACTTTGTGCCAGAAGAACCCCCAACAACCCACTTCCAATGTACACTTTAAAACTGAAGATGTTTTAAAAGTATATCCCATGCCAAACTAGACTTCAAAATCCATTAGTTGTTGGTAGCAAATGCCAACAACTTTTCATCATGTTATCACAAATATGTTTGACCATTTGTGTCTTTGGTCTCAGCTTCATTTGTTTTCATGTTGCATTCTAGTCTCCACGCTGTAAGTCAGACAGTCCAATCTTACACAACGTACGCCCCCCTACCTCTCAAGCCCACTTATCTTAACAGAGTCCAGGCCCGGTGTTCTCACAGCAGCCAGCTTACTTAACCTTATCTGCATTATGCTTCTATATTTAAACAAGGAGGGCTCTTTGTTGCAGGACTAATATAAAATATAACTGCACTAGATGGCTGACTTTTAAAGAAAGGGCATCTATCACTTTTATGTGGCATTTCAAAGAAGGCATTTAATAACGCTGCAAGACAAAGGCGGGAGTCTGTCTTAACCTACAACCAACAGTTTAATAATTAACTTCTCTTAATACTAAACCAGTTCATGGGAGGAAGAACAATACAATGGCACTAGGAGGGTTACACTAGCTAATTTGTTGCACTGTGTGAAACCTATAAAGAAGCACAACATGGCTGTATGTGGTGTAATCTTCTTAAAATACAGACAGGCCATGAATACAGGAGATTGAAACAGGAAGGAGAGCTCTCAGTGTAGGGATTAACAATCGAGGGGAGCACTGCTATCCCAGGCCAGGGAAAGGAGCAGGGCCGGCTCTACCATTTTTGTCACCCCAAGCAACAACAACAACAACAAAAAGCCGCTCGGACTGCCGAAGCGCAAAAAAAAAAAAAAAAAGTTGCCCGGACTGTGCCACCCCAAGAATGGATGGAATGCCGCCCCTTAGCATGTGCCGCCCCAGGCACATGCTTCCTCTGCAGGTGCCTGGAGCCGGCCCTGGAAAGGAGGACCACTGTTCCCCCTTACTTGACTCCTGTCTACAGTGGAGGGTGCTATAATTTGGATGAGAAATTTGCAGCCACCCAGAAACTTTGTGGTAGCCATTATATTGCACACCATGGCCACTCCAATGATTGTGGGGAAAGGGGCGGAGCGTTGGGGAAATACTGCACAGACCGATTCCACAAATAACCATTTGAGGGATATTCTTGGTAATGAATTCACTTGGATCATGTTCCCCTCCAGACTCCTTTTGTGCTCATTTTCTGTGAGCATGTAAGTGAGCAAGTTTAATGGCATGGTGTTAGTGGAAACAGCTCATGAGTGATTAACTTACTATACAGCATATACCCCACCCCCCCACCCCCAAAAAAACCCTCTTTCCACAAGAGGTGGTTCATGGCTTTATTCCATGCTGAATTCTTTGGGAGGATAGAGACAGCAAAGCCAGTTCCTTCCCCTTCTTAAGGAGGTATTGCCTTCTGTCTTTTGGTAGGTGAGTGTTGAAGGCTTTTCTCCTCTTTCTCCCCTATGGAGGAAGTCCTTGTTGTTCTTTATTTCTTTCCTTGAGAAATGGGGGTGATTTGGGGCTTTCCATGTCTGTATCCCATTCATACAACTCCCAAGGTCTTCCCTCTTCCTTGATTCCCTTCCACCATACTTCCCTGTCTCAATGTGATATCTTAAAAGGTCATTTTCTCCCTGCCTCCCATCGTTATTTCCTGGGGAAATGTGGGGAGCATAGAATTTGTCCTCTCTCTACCCCTGAGGCCTTGGGAAGTCTCCTCTTTGTCTTTTGAGGCTAAGCCCCAGTCTGCAATGGAGTCTGAGGATGGTTTGGGGCTTGCCCTATCTGAAGGTGCATGAGAAACGATCTTGTCCAAGACTCTAAGGCGATTACATATGATTATTAAAGCAATCAACTGGTATAACATTAAAAACACCTGCTTGTCTGTGGACAAAAAATGAAAAGTTCTCTCATGGAATCACAAAAGAAGTTACAATGGACATCCCTTTACCACTTAGGGGGATTTTATCTTTTTCCTCTGCTAAGGAAAAGTGGTTCTGAGACAGAGTTGGATTGTTCTTCCTGAGCCTTTAGTTAAATTAGGTAGAAAAGTAACTGCCTCTTTATAGTTTATCCAGACATTTTGTCCAGCAGATTTTGGTGAGAGTCATTCATGTGGATTTTTTTCTAACTGGGTTTAATGGCTTGATCGTTGTACTATATATCATAACATCTTGGAACATATACTGTACTGTTTTCCATATGTCCTAGAAAAGTTCATTTGTCTGCATCCATGCAAAACACCACGTGAAAGCATCAGTGACTATGTTTTGAACTAATAGTTGAACTTGTTTTTCTGCTTAGGCAAATATTTTAAACCACAATTCTGTAAATTACTTTTATTGCCATCAACCTTGGCTCATATTGTTGATGCTGAAAAAAAATGTGGCTTTGCGTGTCCAATTTTGTTTTATGTAAGGACGTTATAAATGGGCAAGAACCGAATTACTTAGTTTTGCCAGTGCGAAGCCCATTGTGTTTTGGTTTTAAGACCCATTATAGGATAGGATCCCTATCTTATTTTATGTGTATTTTCATCTGAAGTTAATTATGAATGAGGTTGAAATGCTCAAAAAATTCCTTCAGCCTCAACAGCAAGCAACTGCAAACACTGAATGAAGGAGTCTCCAGAGTAAAGTGTAATAAAAATACTGTTTCAATTAAGAGAATACGGCAAGGCAATATATAATTATACTCTGAGTACATGCACCTGATAATGCAATAAATATTATAAGAATCCCAAGCATGTGTCTTTTCTGAACAAAAACATGTAATATTAGAGCTGCATGAAGCCTATATCTATCAGTTAGTTGTGATTAATAGAGTAAACAGTTTGGGGACTTTTTAGATTGAAATGACTTTGCATCCTCTGAGTTTTGATTTGAGTTTCAGATGCTATGAATGAATCCAAAGTGAAGCTCCGTCTAAATTGCCATGCATTGCGTGGGATAGAGTCAAATCACTGAAATTTGCACAATTTCCACCTGACACCATTCTGACTCACATTTGCTAAAAATTTGGCCTGGGCTTACTGAACTATCCTGGGTTTGAGGTTCTGATTATTTAAAGATCTTTCTGCATCTGTAGCAGCTTTTCTCTGAAGTTTAAGACACTTAGACTCCTAAAAACACACATGATTAACTGCACCATATCCCAGCTCCACTAAACTGCTGTGTGATATTTGACAAGTCACTTAATTTCTCTGCACTTCAGTTCCCCATTTGTAAAAGGGGATAATAGAACTTCCCTAACTCAAAGGGGGGTAGCACAGATGTGAGGTGTTCAGAAACGATGGTAATGGTGGTCACTTAGATAATATAAATCCAGAGGTGCTCCCCTAACTTCAGTGGCGTTTGTACAGTTTTCTATTGGTGTAACAGAGTTGAGTTTAGCTTCTATACTTTTCACCTGGGACTTCTTGCAAAATAAAGGCAGCTTTGCATCCTCCTTAACCCCACCGCTACATCAGGCTCTGCCCATAGACAAGTAGCTGGCAAGCTGGATCTGATCTTTAAAAAAAGCCCAAAGCACAGTCAAGGCAGCTAGCAGGCTCAGAACTAGATTTTGTCTTTGATCCAGTGGAAAGTACCTACCAGTGAGAAGCCCTTGCCCCTCCATTCAGTCCTTTACAGCACAGTTGCACATAAAAGGTGCCAACTTCCACAGCCAACGCCTGCTGCCATCTTTCTGCCATGACAGGAATTTTAGAAAGCTGCCTGGTGTAGGTGTGACTGACAATTCATAGAATCAAAGTTAGGGATGGCAAAGACCTATTAGGCCACCAACTCCATCTCCCTGCCAAGGCAGGGTGCTCTGCGGGTGTTCTTTCAATAAGCTTTGCTGTTCTGTGCCAATAGCTGGTTCTGGCATGGATTATATATGCAAGACTAAATCCTGAGGGGTTCTTAGCACCTCCCAATTATGGCAATGGGAGTAGCAGACGCTCAGCACCTCTCAGGATTTGGCAAATAATAATCTGGAGCTTGATGTCCTGCAAGCTTTGGAGTCAGAAAGAGCTGAGGATTCTCAGAACCGGGCAGGATCAGCTTGTTGTTTACTCAGCCTGTAGCAGCTGCGTTTGTGTACCGCTAATTATGATTAAACAACGGCGTGCACGTCAATCAGAACATGTCTGTCTGTCTGGGCCCTTCTACTCTGCTCATCACTGTGATCTGTGACCACGTTTCTCCAAATGGATCTTACCCATTTCTAAATCAGGGAGAAATTTCCATAATAGACTAGGAATGCATTTCCCCCCCCTCCCTTTCCTCACCAAAACATGGGCCATAGTGGGTTTATAGTCATATTTTCCACACAGGGTGTTCTGAACTACCTGTTACTAGCCAGATGTTAACACAGTGCCTGAAACCAGGCCTTTTGGTGGATGGTATTATTTGTTTTGTTTTAGAAGAGAATAAAATTCTTTTCACTGCTATGTATCTGAAAAAAAGCAAAAGGAACGAAAGCAAATAGTAGCTCAGCTTTTGACACAATATGAAATCCTGTTTGCTCTCTTGATTGCACATCGAATGTTGACACTGCCTTGGAGATATGCCACTTTCATGCCAGGGCTACATTCTTAAAGCATGAGGTTAGTCAATTCTGTGAAAATAAACACCAAAGAAAACACCCACAGTGAAGTGCTCAACTCATAAAAGCCCAGTGCTAAGAAATCTGGGCAAGGACTCCCACCCCCACGGAGCCTTGTTCAGCCACAGCTCCCAGTTGGAGTTCTGCATCCCAGCTGAGTTTATTGCCGTCTGAACCCCTGGAGTCCAGAAGCAGCTTTACAAGACTTTGGCTGCCACCTGTTCTCTAGTACTGAATCTTGAATGAGCTCTTTTCTAGAGACTGCAATTGTTGATTCTTTTCAGCTTGTTTCCGCTGTCTTCATCTCATGGCAGCACTGGCACCTTCTTTTATTACAAAGCAGCAGGGGGTGACTTTTCTAGATTGTCACTTGCCTTAGTGATGAAAGCAAAGAAATCACACTTTCCAGTATTTCATATCTCCAGCATTTGTTCACAGATCTGTAGCAGTCTAGTGTAACCCACTGGTCAATGTGTTTTACACCCCCCAAGTGTGTGCCAATTCTTCAGAGCATGTGAGTCTAGTACAGCTCCTGGCTAGAGAACAGCAATGCTTTAGCTCTGGAGTACTGATTGCTTCTAGATTAGACCAGTAAGAGCCAAAATCATTCCTGAGGGAATATTGAGAAATTAGTCCCTTGTAGGTAGCAAACGTTGCCAACAAAAAATAATAAGGTCAGTTAGGCCTGGACAGACTGTGAGCCAAAATTCAACCTATTTATACCAGTGTAAATCCAGAGCAATTTCAGAGAAGTCTCTAGAGTCACTCCAGTTTTATACTGCACTATGATTCAGTTCTTTGCAGATTTGACTGTGCCTAATTCTGCTCTCAGTTACAGCATTGTCAGTCTGAAGTTATGCTGATGTAAAACCAGTAAGAGTGCAGCCAGCGTCTGGCCCACAATATTTTATTATGCCACCTTAGATTTCCTGTATTCCTCCGTATGTTCAGGAGTGGAAGTTTTCTCTCAGCATAGAACTGGTCAGAAAGTGCGGAGTATTTGTTTTTTGTGGGCTAGTGGTTTGGAGAGAAATTCACCATTTAGTCAACATTATACAATACACCGCTACCGCGATATAACGTGACCCGATATAACACGAATTCGGATATAACACGGTAAAGCAGTGCTCCGGGGGGGGCGGGGCTGCGCACTCCGGTGGATCAAAGCAAGTTCAATATAACACAGTTTCACCTACAACGCGGTAAGATTTTTTGGCTCCCGAGGACAGCGTTATATCGAGGTAGAGGTGTAGTTTATTTTATTATTTGCATTACTGCAGTAACTACAGCTCCCAACCAGACTCAAGCTCTATCTTGCTAGGTGCTGTACGTATATACAACAAAGACCAACTCTGCTCCCAAAGATCTCACAGTCTGAGGTCCTGATCCTGCAAGAAACTTCAGGTGACTCCCCATTGATTTCAGCGAAACTCTGTCAGGGCCTTACTGTGAGATGAGATGCAACAGGTGGGTGAATAGTTTGCCATCAGAAAGAAAAAGTAGGAAATCCTCTTCTCTAGAGTTATGTTTAAAGCTGACTAGGGGACTCTGGGTTGAAAGGTTAGTGAGGAAAATTATTTTTGTTTCAGCTGGAATTCTTGTAGAAGGAAAGTGTTGAAATAAGAGCGCTTTGGGACTAAGGAAGTTTCCTAAGCCAAGTAAATGGTGGCTGATCATTTATTTTAAATAATTTGAGTAAGACTAGTGAGCAGGGGAGTTAATTTCCTTTAAAGATAATGTGGTAAAAAGGTAAAATTTGGGATTGCAGTTCAGGTGAACAGGAAAAGGTAAAAGGTTTTTTTCTTTTCTTGGGAATTTTTCATTAAATTCCTAGTGGGATTTATGCTTTATGAACAGCTACAAAATGTTTATTGTAGAGTGATAGATTAAAAAGCCAGAAGTGACCATTATGATTGTCTAGTGTGGCCACCCCCACATAACACAGGCTTAGAAGCTCACCTAACAATTTCTGTATCAAGTCCATAGCTTCTGTTTGAGCAGTAGCATATCTTTCAGAAGGACATCCAGTCTTAACTTTGGCCTGGTCTACACTACAGAGTTAGGTCGAAGAAAGTCACCTTAAGTTGCCCTCTTAATATATGCGTCTACACTACTAGGTCCTTTATGCCAACCTAAGTCACCTCTAATGTCGACTTCTGTAATCTACCTCTGCGAGAGGTGCAGCACTTAATTCAATTTTCATGGATCGACTGCAAGGTAGTGCAGATGCAGCGTTGTGTAATTCGACTTAATGGGCCGCCAGGTGGTGTCCCACAATGCTCATCTGTGACCGCTCTGGAGCTAATTCTCAACTCTGCTGCACTACAGCCAGGTACCCAGGAAACAGACCCTCCCCTGCTAAAGCCCCAGGAATTTTTGATTTCCTATTTCCTGTTTGATCAGCTTTAGGAGCATGCCAGCTTGAGCGCAGCTGATCATGGAGACTACACGCCCCAAACACGCTCCAGCCTGGTCTGCACAGGAGGTGGTGGATCTCATCGCTGTGTGGGGAGAAGAGTCTGTTCAGGCAGAGCTCCATTCCAGCAGAAGAAACGCTGACATCTATGCAAAGATGGCTCATGGAATGGAGGAGAAGGGCTACAAGAGGGACACACAGCACTGCCGTGTGAAAATAAAAGAACTTCACCAAGCGTACCGGAAGGCAAAGGAGATGAACAGTCATTCTGGTGCTGAACCTCACACATGCCGGTTCTACAACGAGCTGCATGCGATTCTTGGGGGTGACCCTACCAGTACCCCCACAAGCAACGTGGACACCTCACAGATATGAGAGTCTAGGGACAACAGGGAGGATGATACGGTGGATGAGGAAGAGAAGAAGGAGAATGGGAGACAGGTGAGCAGTGGATCCATTGTACCCAAGAGCCAGGAAATATTTTTAACTTTGGAGCCCTGTGGGTCGCAGGACATCACGGTGGCTGACCGTGATGCTGGGGAAGTAAACAGTTACAATCAAAGTCAGTTAAACTGTAGTGGGCACACACATTTGGTGGTATTGCATGTTTACTGTGAAGAAAAAGCAAGGTGCTGTGGTTCTTTGCTTACAGGAGGCTGCTCCAGGGTGGCCCCAGGAAAAGACTGTTTATGTGGACTGGGATAGCCCGGGAATCCTCCATGGATATCTTTAGGAAACTTGAATGGAGGTACACTGCAATCCTTTGCAGAAGCTTTCTGGGCAGGGCAGTCTTATTTCTTCCACCAACGTAGGACACTTTCCCACCCAACTCCTGGATTAATTCTGCTGGCATCATTGCGGTACACAGCATAGCAGCATAAGGACCGGGTCTATACCCAGATGCTTGCAGCATCTCCTTCCTTTCCGCCTCTGTTACCCTCAGGAGATTGATATCACATAGGATTGCCTAGGGGAAATGGGGGAAGTTCTCATTAAAAGTGCTCTTACAAGAAAAAAAGCATGTAGACCCACTCCCACCCCCGACATACTGGCTCGCCAAACCATGCGGCTGCTAATGTGCCTTTACTATGCTCGACATGGGTCGGCAAGTAGTTTAAGTGGCTGATAGGGGACTGGGGCCCCACATGTGAGATTCTGCAATTTGGGAGTGAAAACGTCCCTCTCGCCTCATTGGTAAACAGCTTCCCGTGGTGCTATGGGGAGGGGCGATTGTTCGACAAGCTACCTCTGCTCCCGACATGAGCCTGCCATAAACTTCATTAAAAGTGTTGTCACCCATGACCCGGAGGGGCCTACTCACCGTAGCTGGAGCAGCAAAATGGTGCCGTGAACGGTTACGGATTCTGATTGTGTTATAGCTTGCACCTAGTGTAATAAGGGTCATTTTTTTTATGAAAATGGCCTTGCTATGGAAACATTTTATGCATGTACAATGGTCCCTTTCTTTTTTCCCATGACTGACAGCTGGAAATGTGTAATTTGGCATGTCATCAACACCTGAATGCAGACTTTCGCTGATCAGAAAGAGGAGAGAGAGAACGCGGGAGGACATGTTCACCGAGATAATGAACGCCTCTGGGACAGCTGACACAGAGCTGAGAGCATGGAGGATTTCACTGTCTGAGAAGTTAGACATGGAGAGCAGAAAAGCGTCCCATGAGCATGAGTGTGCGGCGCAGGATGAGATGCTTCGGATTATGAGGGACCAATCAGACATGTTGAGGCATCTGGTTGAACTGCAGGAACAGACGCAGGAGGGTAGAGTCCCTCTGCAGACCCTGATGGATGGCCAGCCAGCATCGCCTGGCGCAGAATCACTTTCCCCCAAGCATTCCATGAGGTGTGGGAGAAAAGTCCATTATCCCTTTCACTTAACTCAGGGGGAGAGTACAAGGAACAGAAGGCTCCCATTCACAGACCTTTGATGGTCTAGAATGTGGTGTTATGTTACACATAAATGAAAATGTTTCTCCCATTCCAACTTTACAACCCCTTTTCCTGAAGGATAACTTTTTTTCTATTCTCCCTCTTTACTTATGCTTGTTAAATAAAGTAAATGGATTTGAGAAATAAATGTTCTTTATTGAGCAGAAGCGGTGGGCTTGGGTCGGGGGTTGGCTTTACAGGGACAGTGATACAAGCCAGGTGAAGGTTTGGGAAGGCACAGTGCAGACAAGCAGCTCACATTACTATGACTCATCATTGAAACGGCTTTTCAAAGCCTCGCAGATACACAGCGCCCCTTGCTGTGCTCTTCTTATTGCCCTGGTGTCTGTCTGCTCAAAAATGGCTGCCATGTGATCTGCCTCAACTGCCCACCCCTGCAGAAAATTCCCCCCCCCCCTTTTTCTCAGATATTATGGAGCACACAGCAAGCAGCTATAACCATGGGGATGTTCTCTTCACTAAGGTCCAACCTTGTTAGTAAACTTCTCCAGCTCCCTTTTAATGACCAAAGGCACATTCTCCACTTGCTGAGCCAGTTTGTTTTCTGGTATCACTGATAAATGAGGAGATAAATGAGGAGACTGGTCAAAAACCAGAGAAGGTCAAAAACCAGGAAAGTGATTGTGAAAAGTTTTAAAGTGGTTTCTGGTTTGCTGTAATTAGAAAAAATACCCATTTTCATGACCTTTCAATATTTGTATTGAAAGGTTTAACCATTGTTTTCAAAACTACTGCTGAATTTTTTAAAGCCAAAAATTGCTTTTTTTTTTTTTTTAATTTAGGAAAAAGTGTCTCAGGAAAGTTTCATTTAACACTCCCCTCTCCCCAAACACCAAGCACCGACAACCCAGCCACCAAATCCAAAAACAAAGAAAATGTTAATGAAAAAAAAAAATATTTTGTGCAAAACATTTGGCCAGCTCCAGTTAAAATGGGAGACTTTCCATTGACTTTGAGGTGCTTCAGGCCCCTTAAACAAATATTAATAGTCACAAACAGAATTTTGAACTCAAACCTGAATATCCACACTGATTCTAAGAATTCATCCTATCAGGGGATAGAATCATACCTTGTGACCTGTGTCTCCAGCCAATCTACACAGTTTGTCTTTTGAATAACTAATGAGCTGCTCCTGAGCAGCCTGCAGATGATGAATTATTAATAGAAAATGTTTGGTGAATAGTTTTCAATAATGAATACATCTGAGGAAACTGCAGGCAGCTCATGGACAACTGACACACAGAAGAGGCTAACTTGATCAAATACATTTATCAGAGCTGCCAGTGACATGCAGGGCCAGCCTTTTTTGTTCTGTGTTTGTACAATGCCTAGCACAATAGGGTCCTGGCCTATGACTCGGGTTCATAGGTGCTAAGGCACTATCTCTAGATCCTCTCCAATGTCTTTTACTACTTCCTGTTTCCTGTCCATATGTCATAACTACAGGAGAAGAACAGAATTTCTTCTTAAAGAGGCAGTATGCTACACCCTGTGATCTGCACATGCACACACATTTTTTTCCTATTGCTTATGACATTTTCTACCATGCCTGTCCCGTATGGTTCCTTCAGAGTGTGATAATATTCAGTTTCATTCAAGAGCTGCTCTAAGTAGTCCTAAGCTCAGACAAGCCACTTGATGTCTTCATTGAAGAACGGATGCTGGAAGAAATTCCTTGCAATGTAACTAATTGTCTTTTTGTTATTGAACATAGTTATTTTACACTTGCACCCTTTATAAATATTGGGCTTTTTGTTCTTGCGCTGACTTTAACTTTGAACTTCATAATGGGTTTGTAATTTTTATTTATAAAAAGAGTGAGCTCTGTGAGCATAGTACAGCCTTTTCAGTCAGTATGGAAGCTATTTTATTGACTCAAGCTAAATTTAGACTCAATAAAGACATTCAGGACAAATTTGTCTGAAGTAGCATCGCCGGGAGTTTCCACTGCACATTAACAAGCTGCGAGTGACACTGCTTGATAGTAAATCAAATCAAAATTCTACATTTGCCTTTCTTCTAGGAACAGTTATCAGCATAAAATACCACTGTGTCCACTAAACAGTCTCAACAAGGGCCCATTGTTATTGGTAAAGTATTATCTGAGTTTAGCAAAAGGTTTTGAGTCATACCATCCACTAGGTCTTTATTTTTCCTATGGCTGCATTTTAATGTATTCAGGAGTTAAGGCTTTCCTGCTATCTGCTAAATCTTTATTATAAGCCTCAATGTTCTTCTTTGCCTCATTCCTTTTCTCTCTCCCGCTCTCTTTAATACAAACCGTCTGTTCTCAGCACACATCAATCAAAGTATAAATCCCAGACAAAAATAATCAATGTGTGTGGCTGCTAGGGGCAGCTGGTGTTGTGTGGCGGCGGCAGCAAGAAGCTGAAGCTGCCTCATTCAAGGGGGACTGAAGGCTTACTGCAGACTAGGCCTCAGCTGGTGTCAATCAGCATTCCTTTTGTGGGCAGCTCTGGTCTGTTCCCATTGCATTCACTGAAGAGAGCTTGTGGAAGGTACACACTCAGGCTGTGAGCTAAGTCCTGAATGACTCAAACAGAAGCAAGAATAGGAAGATTTCCTGAGGTGACACCTGCATGAAATGTGATCCTCCAATGCTAGCATCAGCTTAGTACCAAAACCGCATCACACTATTACATATTCACCATATTACTAATTTGTTTTTAGTGGAGTCGATAGCCTCTGGTTCTATTTTTTTTTTTTTGCTTGTTTTGCTTCGTATACCTGTTCTCCTTTTCTCATTATTTTTCTGTATCAGCTGCACACATCAGGGAAAACTCTTGCTATCTTTGAGATTATTGTGGCTACTTGTGGGCTACGTTTCTCTACATTACTTGAGCATTACATTCACTTTGCGATGTAAAGTGACCCACA
This sequence comes from Terrapene triunguis, assembly GCF_002925995.2. Taxonomy (NCBI): domain Eukaryota; kingdom Metazoa; phylum Chordata; order Testudines; family Emydidae; genus Terrapene; species Terrapene triunguis. The sequence goes on from NW_020664446.1 coordinate 17,756,049, forward strand.
TTTTTAGACCATCTTAAGAAATGGTGGCAACTGGCTGCACAAGCATCTGAAAACAGTTTTGATGACTAACTGTGGCAAATTTAATGAATCTGACAAATATGAAGGAGCTGCTCAAATTTAGGAAAAGCTATTCCAAGGCTAACTAGATTCCCTCCCCTTCCCCCTCTCTACCCTCAGCAGTGTATCCACACAACTGCTTTAGTGTCTCTCTCATAGAAAACTCTCAAGAGGGGGAGCAAGTGGATCACTAAACAGTCAAAAGCATATTACGAGTACCTTTCATTTGCTTGAACAGGTAACCACATTGCACAGCATAATATTTGCTATAAATTTGTGTCACCATTTGCTAGAACTGAGGTAAGATGTTTGTGGATGAAAAGGTAAAGAGTGTGATTCTGTACCCCCAAAATTATATGCAGAGTATTTATTTCTTAACCTGCCCATCAAAAACTAAGCCCTGGTCTACACTGAGGGGGATTGATCTAAGTTACGCAACTTCAGCTACTTGAATAACGTAGCTAAAGTCGACGTACTTAGATTTACTTACCGCGGTGTCTTCACTGCGGTAAGTTGACTGCTGGCGCTCCCTCGTCGACTCCGCCTGTGCCTCTTGCTTCAGTGGAGTACAGGAGTCGATGGGAGAGCGCTCGGGGATCGATTTATCGCGTCTAGACTATTGCTGCCCGCCGATCCAGCGGGTAGTGTAGACATACCCTAAGTTAACAATGACAGAGCAATTTTAATTTACAAACAAAATGTAAGGACTTGTTTAAGGGCTAACTATGTCAAATCTATTGATCTAGGGTTGCGGGGTACAAATTCTCTCATGCTTTTTAATATGGGGCTGGACGTTTTTACTTAAATCATTTGGATACTCATTAGCTCCTAAGGTGAATATGAGGAAAGGGGCTCTGCATTGTGATATTGCAAGTTCCCTTTCAGAGCCACCTACTAGCCTGAGTTAGCTGTTAGCTCACACTGAGAAGACAGATGCAAGTCATACAGAGCTTCCGTCTGCAATATCTAAGACCATTAGGCAAGATGTATTTTTCATTTTTAAAGTCATATCTTATACATTTCAATGTCCTCCCCAAGGACTTGGCAGGATATCAGTAATTACGCTGGAAGAAACAGTAAATTAAATCAAAGATTTTTCTATATGTTTAGGAAAGCATGAAACAGCCCAATAAGAAAACAAGTGAATTTATAACTTATGGCCCAGGAAGCTTTACAGGATACAAATCAGCTGCACAGTTTGACCATGAAATTATTTTAGGAAATTCTTTCAGTTGTCTTAATGTTATATATTATGAGGGACTTAATGAGATGCTGTGTGTAATGCTAGAATGACGTTCTTCCATTTTACAAGTGCAATTAGCTAAAGACAAGCTGTTTCTTGTGCAGTTTTCTGTTTTTACATTGAGAAATAGGCATGTGATAAAGTAGCCAATGCCAACTACTACAGGGCTGCTTTCTGGAAAGTAAAATGCTCCTGTGAAGTTGGGGTAACACCCCCCCCCAAAACTTGCCAGTGCTCTTGATCACCTCTGAAGGGAAGCGTCCCTTTTCAATGACTGGTAGTGTACCTATGGCTACGTTCTACATCTAAAGCAGGGGGTTCTCAATCTTTTTCTTTCTAAGGCCCCTCCAACATGTTATAAAAACTCCATGGCTCAGCTTTTATGACACAGTTTTTCTGCATATAAAAGCCAGCGCCGGCATTAGGGGGTAGCAAGAAGGGCAATTGCCCGGGCCCCCATGCCACAGGAGGCACCACAAGGCTAAGTTGCTCAGGCTTTGGCTTCAGCCACAGGTGCTGGGCTCGAGGTCCCAGCTTGCAGTCCCGTGCAGCGGGGCTTCAGCTTTCCGTCCTGGGCCCCAGTGAGTCTAACGCCAGCCGTGCTTGGTGGACCCCCTAAAACCTGCTTGCAGCCCTCCAGGGGGCTCCAAACCCCTGGTTGAGAACCACTGGTCTAAACCATGCCATGTTTCAGTGTGGGTGGGCAGTTAAGGTAAACAAGCTGTGTCACCAAATAGTATTTTTAATCAGTGGTCCAGCTGTATTAAATAGAAGCAAACATCAACATATGGAAAATGCCCAAAAGCATTTGTTAAGATGGATTTTCTAACATGCACACAGAGCTTTGTGTGCAAATCACATAGCTAATTATAATGCTAAATTCTTGCAATTATATGTGCAAGTGAGGTACATTTCACATGCCAATGGCTAGACACATTTGCTCACGGAATCAGGTTTGTGCATGTAATCACTACTTATGCATGCAGATTACACATGTCATTGCATAATATATAATATAAATATTATAATATGTGGAGATATACCTATCTCTTAGAACTGGATGGGACCCCGAAAGGTCATTGAGTCTAGCCCCCTGCCTTCACTAGCAGGATCAAGTACTGATTTTTGCCCCAGATCCCTAAGTGGCCCCCTCAAGGATTGAACTCACAACCTTAGGTTTAGCAGGCCAATGCTCAAACCACTGAGCTATCTCCCCCCTCCCCCTTTTTTTGTTAAATTTAAATTAAAAAAAATTTTTTTTGCAGCCGCGGCCACTTGCAGACCAACCCCCCCCCCCCCACCAGCCCTTTCAGCCCTCCCCTCGCAGAGCGTGGGGTGGGAGTCTGGGTGGAGGTGGAAGAGAGGCAGACGGGCCCCAGCCTTTCAGTCCCAATGCAGAGAGGGAGGCAGGGCAGCCCCTCTCTGTCCTGGGTTTCCCATGGACCGGGGGGGCTGGGGTGGGCAGCATAGGCGTACCGAGGGGGGCATGGGCATCCTCGGATGTCCTTCCCTCCGCGGCGGTCCCCCTTCTCCCCGGGGCCCCCTTGTGGGCATCCACGGGCTGCCTCAGGCCGCGCAAGTCTTTGAACCACCGCCTTCCCCGGGCCGCGAGGCTCGCGGAGCGTGCTAGGTACCTGGCTCCTGGGTGAGGGAAACGGTTCCAATCCCTCTGGGGCATTCCCCCTCCTCCGCCCGCCGCCACTTCCAGCCTAGCCGGGGTGGGTAGGCGGGTGAGCGACGGACGGCACGCAGAGTGGTGCCTGGCACCCACCAGCCGGCTCCGCATTACCTCGGGGAGCATCGTCCCAGAAGGGGCGCCGAGAAACCACTGCCACAGCCTCTCCTGCTCCCAGGGATCTGGGGTGTCCCTCTGTTCCCGGCGTGACTGGGAGGCGGATGTGACTGGGGCCACTGACGTTTTTGCGCCCCCTCCGTGCGCCATCCCGGCCGCACACCCGCGTCGAGAGGTCCCTGTCTGGGGTCGGTCGCCCACGGCCCAGTCCCTGCCATTCCCCGCACGCCGAAGCGGTGGGGAGGGTGGTTCCAGCGAATGGGGGCAGACCGCATGAGCGGACGGCGTCTCAGAAGGATGCGGCTCGGGTACGCACATGGGGGGGAAGGCGCGATGGTGGCCTGGCAATGGACTGGCACAGATGGAGGAGACCCCCTCCGCCGACCTCAACCCTCCCCCCCCCCCCAGCCGCCTGGGAGGGGGACAGAGCGAGTGCGGAGGGGGCGCCCGGCCCTCCCTGCACGCGGGGAGGCGTCCAAGGCCTTGTTCGGTCATCAGCTGCGCCGCCGTCGGGGGACCCCAAGCCGGCCGAGCGCAACCCCATTAATGATTCTTCCACAGGTTCACCTACGGAAACCTCGTTACGACTTTTACTTCCTCTAGATAGTCAAGTTCGACCATCTTCTCGGCGCTCCACCAGGGCCGTGACCAACCCCAGCAGGGCCGATCCGAGGACCTCACTAAACCATCCAATCGGTAGTAGCGACAGGCAGTGTGTGCATGCTTATATTATTTTAAAATCTCATTCTTTAGGTTTACAGATTAGTACTCCACAGATACAACTGTGAATTGAAGATGCTAGGTCAGCAGTATATTTTCATCAAAACCCACAATGTCTTTACTAATTTCATTTGATTTCTTAGAAAGTAGCATCACCCTGAGTGGGGAGAAGATGAAGAAGTTTGATGTATAATGTAGCTGCTTCTGCATAAGTTTTAAGTCTTGGTTTTCTTACCATTATTCATAGATTCGGAGATTTAGGGCTTGTCTACACAGGAAAGTTAGTACAATCTAAGCTAGGATATGAATATAAACCACCCAAGGGCACTTTTACTGTGAAGTAAATGTGTCCACAGGGAGTTAGTGTGGAGTAACTAGTGCACTTTCAATTCACACACTAACTTACTTTGTACTAACTTCCCTGTGTAGACAAGCACTAAAACCAGCAGGGAACACTAGGATAATATAGTCTGACCTCCTACATAACACAGACCATGTCTTTGGTCTGAACTAAAGCACATAGTTTAGAAAGACATCCCCTCTTGATGTATGGACTTCAAGTGAGAGACTCCACCATATCTCTTGATAAGTTGTACCGACAGTTAATTTCTCTTGCTGTAAAAATTTCCAATTTACTTCCAGTCTGAATTTGTGTAGCTTCTACTTCCATCCATTGGATATTGTCATGCCTTTATATGACAAGTTAAAGAACCCTCTAGTATCAGATATCTTCTCCCTGTCTACCTAGTTCTAGACTTATCAAGTTGACTCCATGTCACCATTGAGGAGCTAAATGGCTGAAGCTTCTTCTGTCACCCACTGGATAGGCAAATTTTCCAGACTGCAAATCATTCTTTTAGCTCTCTTTTTAACCTTCAATTTTTCAGTACCAGTTAGGTGCAGTTCTGCCTGATCAATCCTAATTTATCTTGCTCTCTGCATCTCTTTATAACCAGGCTCCCTGGTTCTCAAACTAGGGAGAGAAAGTGGATATAAACTCCAGGAGAAACCAGTAGTCGCTACATCTCTCTCAAAATATCCAAAGCTATTAGGCTGCATTTTATTTAATGGCAGCGCTCCATCTTGTTATTACAGCAGTGGCCTATGGAGCAGCAGCCAATGCTGGTAAACGTGGGGTATTCACAGTTGAAAACTCAGTTCCAAGGGGGGAAATAAAAGGGAAAGGGAACAGCCAGTTCTCTGTGGTCTCCTTGATGATCAGACCCACATGGCTGAACTCCAAAGAACAGGAAGTTAAAACAAACTCACTCACAAACAATAAGTCTATGCTCGCAAAGTTGGTCCATGAGGTAAAAAGACTCCGTCCTCCCCAACCAAACTCAGCTACATCTGCAACAACGCTTATAAAAATACCACAATGACTCAAAAATTCTAGTTAATGTAGTTATATCCTTATAAAAAGCATTTCAGTAACAGTCCAAAAACATAGCAGTAGTACAGTCATGAGTTGTAGTGTTTTGGACCAAGCTTGCAATATTTATTTTAGTGTCTAACGGCAAGCTCCGAGATCTGAATGATAGAGAAGGATGAATTCTTCATGAGTGATCAATCTGCTATTATTGCTTTACAACAGCTGAGGGTGATTTGGAGCCTTCAAGTCTGACCCAGTGTCCAATGTAAAGGCTCCCATTGGCTTTAAAGGGATTTGGATTAGTCCTCGAAGTGTGGTTCTCTTCTGAAGAGTGATTGTGCAAATATTACCTTCATATGCAAGTGATTTGCTTCTTGTGTGTATTTTGAGTCAGATCTTTTAAACTTTAAATGAATTAAAATACATTGTTCCTACTTTTAACCCTGCAGAGCCAACAGGGTGAGAGCTGAATTCTGTTCTGGATCACACATTAACATGAACTAATTTCCAATTGCCCAAGTCTGTATTACAGGGAATGCATGAACTAGAAAGAACCAGGCTTCACATTCAGATCATGCACTGTGTTTAAGGCCAGGAATTAGGAAAACTTATCCTTTCACTAGTAAACTGAACAGATTTGACACATATAGATCTTCCCATCCAGAATGCTATTTTTACAAGGTCATGTTCCAGAAGTGCATTTTAACACACATCATTTGGCTTCTTGCATCTTAAATTTACTTTCTCAGCAAAAGGGAGATTTACTCACTTTATTGGAATGCTACAAAAAATAGCCATCCACCAAAGGAGTAATGAGGTTGCCTTGGCACTGGTGAGACATTGATCTTGTATTGCAAGAAAGATGAAGAGCTGAACAGAGACTTATGTACCTCTTTTCCATTCCAAGCATATATGTACGTCATATTGAAACTTGGTCAAATAATCCCTTTATCCTATGGATGGCAGAAAATATTTTCCTTTATGTTTCACTTTGTCAGACAGACATCTCATCAGTGGTACATTATGGAAAGGAAGGAGAAACATCTGGCAAAGGGGGGCACTCAGCTCCTGAGCATCTCGTAGTGGCTAAGTGTGGTACTGCAGTCCATTTCTCACCCCAGTGCTCCATGCAGACTGCTAGCCGGCCTTGGTGGGTCTTCCATGACTTGGACTTGGACTTCCAGGCAATTCATAAAATCCAAATGAACCCTTTCCACAGTATCAAGGGGTCCAGTAACTTAAAGTTATGATGAGAATGAGGTATGCGTACATGTGTATGACTACATTTTCTTCTTACAATGGAATGAATTGGTGCTATGCACTTGCCATTTAGTCAGTGACATGACTGTAAAGGGACAGAATGGTCCCCTCTGACATGTGTGGAATGAGATCAAATGAAATATTATCTTTTATAATACTCCGAGGAAAAGATGCAGTGATCAAGCAGCATATCGGAAAACTAGAAAGTAATGCAACCATGCTGTCTTTTCTGATCTTTCAAATGCCGATGACTTGCTTTGGTTACAAAGATAACAGAAAATGGTACATTTGTACTCATAATGACTGTAATAAAAATGGAAGCTCGTCAAAACATTACTCAATCTTATACCATTTTACAGCTAGTCTTGTGGTCCTATCTGAATACAGTATCAGTATCGAATGGCCTGATGTTCACAGAGTCTGTTCTGCTCAACATCACAGTGTTCCATGCTGGAAGGCTACATACACTGCTGGAAGATTATTATTATAGAGAAAATCTTCTCTATTCTGCAAAGTGTCACAATGTAACATGTTGGAGTGGCCAAGAGACAAAAGATGGCCTATTCTGCCAAGACCATGTCATGCTGGAATTGAAAACTATATAAAACAAAGCTGTGCTGTGTCTACCTCTTTGGGACAGGGCTGTCTTTTTGCTATATGTTCCATGACTGGGGCTGAGAGGCACTACTACAATACAAATCATCATATATACCATGTATAATGGCCAGGTATTTTACATGACTTGGCATCATACCATATCATGAGTCTTGTTAGACGTCCTTTCTGTTAAGCACCAGTGGTTGATAATCCATTGAAATCCACACTTAGGGACCATTTGCTTTAATCATCAGAGCTTTTTCCTATCAGCAGCAGCTATCATCTTCCTTGGATGACAGGCCAGGGTGTGTTGAGCTAATGCCAGTAATGCTGCTTAGTGGATCAAATAGGAGGGACTGGAATTAACCTTCCCTAAATTCTCTTGCAGAATTTTCTCCAGGCAAAACTCTGAGTATTGCATAGCTCTGAAAACTAATCTGACTTTATTTTGGCAATGAAAAAGAATCCTTTTATTTATGCCAGCAAAAATATAGTACTTCTTAGCAACCATTTTTATTGCTTGCATGTCATTTCTACTTCCCCCCCCCCCATTTTTTTTTTTCTGTTTTTTTTTTCTTTCCTATGAGAACGTTTCTACACATAGTGTTCCAGGCACGCTGAGATAAATGTAGAATATTTACAGTAGCTTCATAGGTGACAGAATTTGATGTGGTCAAATAAAACATTAAAGTCAATGGCCTATATCTGTAGTTGAAACTTGATGGATTACTTGAATAAACTAATAAATCACTTTGCCTTTATTATGGATCTTAAAGTACTTGTGGTAGCCTAAATAGAGACAATCTAAGTCAGGGGTTCTCAACCAGGGATACGTGTACCCCTGGGAGTACTCAGAGGTCTTTCAGGAGATACATCAACTCATTTAGATATTTGCCTAGTTTTACAACAGGCTACATAAAAAGCACTAGCGAAGTCAGTACAAACTAAAATTTCATAGACAATGATTTGTTTATACTGCTCTGTATACTATACACTGAAATAAGTACAATATTTATATTCCAAGTGATTTATTTTATAATTATATGGTAAAAATAAGAAAGTAAGCAATTTTTCAGTAGTAGTGTGCTGTGACACTTTTGTAATTTTATGTCTGATTTTGCAAGTTTTTAAGTGAGGTGAAACTTGGGGGGATACAAGACAAATCAGGCCCTTGAAAAGGGTACAGCAGTCTGGAAAGGTTGAGAGCCACTGATCTAAATCAAACACCCTTAAGAAAAGAAGGTTGTCACATTGCAAACAAAAGTCAAATAATCAATATACAGTGGTCCGCTGTCAAATGCCAGGGTAAAAGCAAAAGTACTGTCATGTTCCTCTTGACTTTCTAGCCATGAGGGAAATAAATGTTGTAACCTTTTTAATTTAAATTTTTTTTACAAAAAATACTGTAACAAATTTGTAGCCAAGGAGGGCTTCACACCTGTCAATATACTGCACCTCTTGCCATTTTGAACTTTCCATTGGCAGTGAAGGGAGGACTTGGATCTTCCTGCTGAAAAAGTCCAGCCTCTTGAGCTAAAAGAGAATCTCCATTAGCCAAGAGAAGTTACAAGGACTTGGACACAAAGGTGAGCAGTTCTCATTCCAACCAGAGAAGACAGAGGTTTGCATGCATCCTACCAATTCATTAATATTAGAACTGTTCAGTTAGACGGCTATGATTGATGGCTAGATTAAACTATAACAATGGGTGCACTAAAAATGCCTGGATGAAATAACCATCTCACAATAATCCCCAATCATGGGAGAACTTCTATGTTCTCAGGTAGTTCAATCTTCCAAAAGTATTATCCTTTGTCACTTCATACACTAATTTAAGATCAGTGCTCTAGGGACAGATTATGCCATCCTTATTCACTCTGACTCACACTGAGTAATATGTCACTTCTCAAATAATCCCACCGACCATAATTCTTTAGATTAATTCTTTGTGGCAAGGAAGTTGAGATGAACTTTTTTAGAACTTGACTTTATCTTTCTGATATGGGCGATGGTGCCATGCCATGCAGGAGCTATAACCATTCATTTTGTCTGAATGTGAATCTACGTTAAAAATGAATGATGTGACCATCTCATGAGGTAACTTGAAATAGATTCAAATGACAGTTTCTGACTTGAAATGGAATCAAGATCTGGGATTTATCCCTGGCACGAGTCTCAGAAATTCACACCTGTGAATGGTTACTATGCACCACACAGGTACAACTGCAAGGGCATTTATCAGCAGATAAAGCAGTTGGGGACAATATTTTGAGAGAGATTCATGCACACCATACTACCAAAACCTACTTGCTGGGGCGTGAACCCACCTCCCAGTTTTAACTCTCTCATCCCACAATAGCTTCTGCACAAATTAAGGTTTTATTTAAAGAAAATAATCTGTCCTATCAGAGTGCATACTGAAAGACTCCTGCTAAATCTCAACCAATGCAGTTGTCCCCAACTTTGAGAGGTAGCTATCCCCATGTATCTCAATAGAAAGTTAATGCTGATGCTTTAGCAAGACCATTTAAATGTCAGCATTATTAACACTTTCACTGCTGAACATTAACAGACACATCCAAGTAATCTGTAATGTAATCCAATATTGTTATAGTCTAAATTTGCACCTGATTATAGAACTCTGATAATTAAAAAAAAATATTATAACATGCATGACCGTAATTAGGGAAGAGAATTGTGATGGCATATATAGGCCTTTGGATTAGTGTTCTGGTTTAACTCCTCTTCTGTACAATGTAGAAAACTATTTTGATTGTACCAGCTGTAGTTTGTCTTGCAATACTTGTGGGGCCACCATATTTGCAATCCTGATGTTAATCTCTTGTTTTCTACCTTACTCACAGTTCCTTTAGGTGCCTTTGGTTATAAAATAATGTGAAATTATTTTATAAGTACATACCATTTCCCCAGTACCTTCACAGAATCACTCCATCTGAGTTTACAAATAGGCTCATTGGGGCCTTGCCAACCAGTTGATGAGCTTATCACTTACTATTTCTCAGCTGGGCTTTTTCACTCTACCGTCTAATAACCTCAGGCTAAACATAGTCATTTTATAGAGGTTATAAAACTTTGTATTCCAGTAAAATAGACTGATTGTTCTGCCTCTAAACCATGGCTGTCAACTACATTTATTGCAAATGTAAGGATTAAGGAGAGGTTATTTAGATTAAGCATATCAGAAGTTTTTTTAATGGGAGGGGTTGCTTACTTGCTGGGCTTTCCTTTAAGAATATACTGAGGCCTTGTCTACTCTAGAAAGGTTTTGTGATATAGCCATATTGGCATTGCTCTCACAGAAAACCCTTCTGGTGTAGAGGCAGCATATACCGGCAAAACAGTGCTTTCGCCAATATAGCTTATAGTTCCCCAAATGAAATAAGCTTTATCGGTATAACTGTGTCCACATGAGAGCTTTGGTTTGTCAGTTATGGGTGTGATTTTTTTCACACTCTAACCAATATAGCAATGCCAGTAAAACTTTTAAGTATAGACAAAGCCTCAATGATTTATTAAAGAATGACTTGTCTGAATGGTCTGAAAGTATTTTTTTTGTCAGTCTCACATAAGTCCCTTTCATCACCGTCTCCAAATGTGGGTTATAAAAAAGTGCTAGAAGCTAAGTTATTTATATATAATTTAATGGATGAATGTCAAGACAACATTCAGGAACATACAGTTCCTCTAAGTAGCTACCAACATCTAGGGGGTATTTTTTTTTAAGATGGTGCTGGTTTATTTGCTAAGCACTGACAAACAACAGGAAAGCTCACAGTCCCAGACTCTAGATGCCTCCAGTCTCAAAAGACAGACAAACCAAATACACTAGGAGACCCACAGCAAGGCTCAATCTTGGGACTTTTTAAAAAAATTATATGATGGCTGGTTGACAGCATTTTTAATTATGTGAGCTACTTGTGTCAGCTTCAGAGTAAAAATCAGTCTCAGGAAGGATTCGAAAGAGAGGTTGGTAGATGCCTGGCACACTAGATCTATCTATTTTTATAAATTATTGGACTTGTCCTTGAAATTCAATGGGACTTGGGTGCCTAACTCCCTTAGGCTGACCTGAAAATCTCAGCCATAATATCCTTGAACTTTTCAGAACACAGTAGAGTATGGTCTTGATTCTGCTCTCACCAGTGTAACTCCATTGAATTCGGCTGAGTCATTCCTGATTTATGCAAGTGAATCACCATTATTTTCTGCAGAATCAATGTTAGAATAGGCAACTGTTATCATGTAATAATACTATTGCCTTGTGGCATATTAAGTTGATACATTAGTGGTTTGGGACGAATTACTTGAACACAAATGTTTCCTAACTCAGTGTATAATTCTTGTCTCATCCAGGAAAACAGCTCTAACAATGCAATATTTTGGGGAGGGAAGGACATTCCAGTTAAACAAGAGGCTCATTATAATCAGCTGAGAGTCTGTCTGCCTGACAATATCAACCATGTTGACCACATAAAGCTTGAATGAAAAGTTATAAGGGCCTTTTAAAGATATTATAAAAGAAATTCATATCTATATAAAAAGCTTGTAAAGAATAACATTTTGTTTCGGACTCATTTCAAAATAATATTTTTGTAATGTTTGGAGATCTGTCTATGTTGTTTAGCCTTCTATATTCGTCCAGTCTTCAAACGTTTGCTTATGCAAACATTTAACATACTCGTGCGTGACTAAGCATAGAAGCAGATCCTGCAGCCCCATTGGACTTTTTATTTGCTTTGTGGCATCCACTAATTTCTCTAGGAGAGAATAATACCTTTCATACATCCTGAGACATGTTACAGTGACTCAAGATATTCAAATACCTCAACTTCTTCCTCAGACCCCTTTGGCTGATTGTTCTGTAGCTTTGGTCAAAGATATATGGAGATTATACAGTGGGAAATATAATAAATAAATAAATAAATTTAAATAAATAATGTTCAGCAGTAAGCAGCACATTTCAGTTCCTCTGCAAATGGTATCCAATTCCTTCTCCACTAGAACTGATCAAACATGATTAGGCAAATAAGGCCTGACTTAGTAAGTAATAGTTTAGAAAACAAAAATGACTTTATTATTCAGTCATTGGGTTTATGAAGTAGAACCTGCCTTGAATAACCATGGTCAACCCACTGAAACATCTTAGAGAATGATAATTAAAACTTCTCTCCTGGTAGCTTGCCAGCTGTCATAAAAGCTGTTTGCATCTCCATAGGATTTTGTGTAGTGCAACTAAGCAGCTGAGGGTTTGTTTTGTATTTTGTTTCCCCTGCTTTGTTGCTTTTGGCAAGTACACTGTAGCCTAATGCACACCAACACTCTGTGGTAGAACTTGATACCTAAATCTGCTTCTTGTTCATCTAATCTATGCTAATGCCATGATTAGTATTGCAATCACATTAAATGCCAGGAGTTAGTTAATCTTTGCATAACAGATGTAAGTTCATCAGCACTTGACAAGCTCAAAGATGACAAACTGACTTGGCATATTGGGCTAGTAGTAAATATAAAATCATACCATGTTTATTGTTAAATAAGCCATCCACTCTTTCCAGTTCATGTAAAAGTAAACCCAACTTTATAGTAGAGAAGTTAATGCAACTTCAATTTCTAAAACTGTTTACAACACAATTTTAACCTGTTTAGATCTCAAAGCTTCCCCCCTCCTCCTTCTCTTAAGAGAGGTAAATTCCACATATCATTTTAGAGGACGCTACCGTGAACAGAGGGAGGCAGCATGATCTGATGCATATAATGCTGGCTTCTACACCCAGTTCTGCCTTTGACTGGTGGTGTGATGTTGATACATCTACCAATGCACCTCAGTCCTACACAGAAGCATCCCCTTCCCAGGGTTCTCCTGACCAGTACCAAATTCTATGGTAGCATTGGAATATGGTCAGATGTCTACCAGGGAATTATCTGAGACCACAAAATTCATTTTCCCTTGTGGCCTGACCCAAGGATTGAACTATGAGCTGTAATGTAAGTGCACTATCCCACTATGCCATCCTAAAAAGCATTACATTATTCTACAAAAATATACCTCTATAAAAGCAGTATCAGACCAGTTGTTGAATGCCTCGCTTCCCAAATTGTTATGTCTGTACTACAGATAAGTTCTTCGGTGCAAACCCGTTAATATAATGATAGGAAATTATTCAGTTATAGATACCATAACATATTTCCTTTTTGAATTCAAGATGGCATTAGCGATTGCAGAGGCTTAGGTTCTGTCTTTAATGCCTTTCAAAAATAAATCACTCCTCCCTACCTTAAAATAACATGACACGCCATACTGTTTCCAAAGTCCTATAAATGTACTTTAAAAAACTGTTAGATCTATGAAATGTAGCCCGTTCATTTAACATCTGGAAGTACTTATGTGATCTTCTTTACTGACTTTAAGGACAATACAAAACTACACTTGGATATTCGGACAAGAACCATCTTGTAGCATCATTGCTAGCAACTATGAGATTTAATTTTCCACGCTGGAGATAAATGTTTGAAAATGAGAGGGTCTAAGGTTTGGGGACTTCTCCAAAGTCTGGCAATAATGCATAATACAGGTGTAACCATTGTATTATTTTGTTGTGCAACTACAGGTGTCTTGTGCTCATTAGGTAATCTTTATCAGACCAATCCTACCACCTTTATGTTGAGTAACACCTTCCTCCATGAGTACTTCCATTGATTTCATTTGTTAAAATATGACATTTCCACCATATTCAAAAACCATCCATATGCTTAGTTAGTTGGAACAGTATAATGATTTTTCATGAAAAAACTTTGGAAGAAACAAAATAACTTTTAAAAAAAAATTATGGACATTTTCTAGTTTTTCAATGAAAAATTAAAACCTGAAAAATGTTTGCTTTTTGGTCAATATTTTCAGTTTATAAAATAACCTTTTTGTTTGTTTGTTTTTCATTTAAAAGATTTTTTTTTTAAATTATTTTGAAAAAAAGCCTTTCTTCATCTAAAAAAAGTCACATGGAAAATACAGTGTCCATTCAGAGTTCATTGTTACTACCTGCAATGGAGCAATGTGGTTGTGAGATGTTTATCTGGCTGGGAATGTATGAATCTATGCATCTCCAAGTACACCGATAATGTATATCAACTAAATAGCCAGAAATGGAAGGCATTGATAGAAAATTAAATAAATAATCATTTAAAAACATATATCTGTCTCAATGGCTTTCTTTTTCACCAAGTCTCCCTTTTCAAACACAACTGTCCTAAGATACACTCAAGAAGATAGTATCAGAGGGGTAGCCGTGTTAGTCTGGATCTGTAAAAAGCAACAGAGTCCTGTGGCACCTTTAAGACTAACAGATATATTGGAGCATAAGCTTTCGTGGGTGAATGCCCACTTTGTCGGATGCATGTAATGGAAATTTCCAGGGGCAGGTATAAATATGCTGGCAAGAATCAGTCTGGAGATAACAAGGTTAGTTCAATCAGGGAGGGTGAGGTCCTCTGCTAGCAGTTGAAGTGTGAACACCAAGGGAGGAGAAACTGCTTCTGTAGTTGGCTAGCCATTCACAGTCTTTGTTTAATCCTGATCTATCAAGAAGATCGTTTTTAGTTATTTAGTGCTCTTGAAAAAAAGGCCAGAATGAAAGCCCTGGGAACTAAAGTCCACGGTTAAAGCATTAAAAAAGCATAGCACAGGCAATGATAATGCAAACTTCCACAGGCTGCCCTAGCCAGGATCTGAAGTTACAGCCTCTACGGGTATGTCTACACTGTACACCCCTGGCAGTGGCATGTAGGGTGTGTAGCTACAGGCCACAGTGAAAGACAGGCAGTGGGGAAAGTCTCCAGTGTCTCCGTGTGGCGGGGAAAGGCTCCAGCAGTGGGGAGCTTCTGGAGCCTTTCCCTCTGTCTACCCCTGCCAGAGCCTTTCCCCACTGCTTCAGTATTTCACTGCAGAAGGGGTGCCAGTGGGACACTGCACTGCTAAAAACAGCAGTGTAGACAGAGGAGGCACTGCTTGGGCATACAGAGAGCCCTGTAGAGTACGTAACTTGAGATTCTGGTGTGTCTTTACTAGCCTAAGCAATACCTCACCATCTATGCTGCTGTTTATACCCATGCTGGGAGGTAGGGCTTGTAATATATGTACTCTACACACCACCGAAAGAAGAGTACAGTGTAGACATACGCTAGAAGGTAGAGAGTCATTATTTTTCCTCTGGCCTTGTAAGGGTGTGGACTCACCCCTGCGGCGCCTCCTGCTGGTCGTCCATGGGAATTAGCTCTGCCAGGCCTTGGAGCGCCCTCTGAAGGTCAGTGATCCGCTTGCCTCTTGGCCCCTGTGTCCCTCCTGGACCCGGTGCCCCTTTATCTGGGGGCTGCCCCCTGGCAGTAACCCCTTTCTCTTGGGTCTCCCCTCCCACTAACCCCACCTCACCTCGGTGTAAGGCTACTGCCAGTCACCATCTAGCCCCACTCCCTGGGGCAGACTGCAGTATAAGCCACTCATCATAGGCACCTGCTGCCCCTCTCTGGAACCCAGTGCCTCTCTGGGGCCTTGGACAAGGCCCTGCAGCCTGGGGAGTTGCCAGCCTGGAGCTCCCCAGCCCCTCTGGCCTTTCCCCAGCCCTGCCTCACTGTAGACACCCTGAGCTTCCCAGCAGCTAGGCCCCTCTCTCTCTGAAGGCAGAGAGAGACTGTTCGGACTTCTGGCTCACAGCCTCTTATAGGGACCAGCTGGGCCTGATTGGGGCGTGGTCCCAGCTGTTACTGCCTTCCCCAATCAGCCCAGGCTTTCCTTCCCAGCCTCAGCCCTCTCCCAGGGCTGGCTTTAACCCTTTCTGGGCTGGAGCGGGTGACCACCCCGCTACAGGCCTTCAGTACTCTTTGCCGAGAAACCCATCAGTGACATGGACATCTGCTCACTAGGAACTGGACTGACAACCCCAAACAATGGCCATCAGATGGCAATGATTTTCAAGCAGTGGGCTATATTTGAACTAGTGACCTAGAGGTGAAAGACTTTGTAGCCCATGACCTAGCTCCTGAGCCACTGAGACCTGTTATGTGTAAAGACTTATAGATTTACATATTGGACTTGACTTTTCCTGAACAGAAAATAGAATAAGTAGGTTGGTGACAGGCTAATCCTATACTCACCTTGAGATCTCACACCATGGATAGATTTAGCATGCTTTACTACAGCTATGAGTAACTACTTCCTGGAATCAGTCCAATGAATGGAAATAATATCTCCGGACCCCGTGACCCATTTTGTGAAGTTAACCCATAGCATTGCCACAAGAGGTTTGTTTGTACAGATTTTCCTTGAATTTACTGTTCCAAACAAAGGACATTCTTTGTCATTTTCCTCTGTTGCAACATTTTCTTGGAAGATGGGTCTGTATACTTTTACTTTGTTTTTGTTTGTAAGTTCTGTATGAATCACAAAAGACACTTTGAGGCAACATATTAACCAAAAAGAATTTGTCCCTACAATATGTCACACCAGACTTTTGGAGGACTCTCATTTATACACTTTTTTTCAAATTTGGGGACTATGGTATTTTAAAGGTATTTAGGCATTTTTGTGTTCAGCGTTGCAACACCAAACTGGCTGAGGAGCCTAAATATCATTCTCAAAAGGGATTTAGGCACTCAGGAGCCAAAATCTCATTGACAGTGGGTGGGATTTAGACTAAGTGCCTAAATCACTTTGAAAATTAGGTTTAGGCATTGCACCGCTGAATACAGCAACACCTAAATACATTTAAAAATCTGGGCCTATAATCTTAGGCCAAATTTTTCAAAAATTAATGTAGGGTGCCTCACTTTGTGAGCGTCCAGCTTGAGACATGGTGGGATGGATTTTCAGATATGCTGAGCAACCACAAATCACATTAACTTCAGTCAGAATTTTGGCTGCTGAAAAATCTATCTCTAGTTGGGCATCCAAAAAAAGACGTCCTTTTGAAAATGTTGACTTTAAAGTGTATATTTTTCTATCATTTCCAACAGCAAAATGTTGTGCCAGCTAAAAGGGAGTCATTAGATTATAAATTATTTTGGACTTGGACAAGGTCTCCTTATATTCTTGCATGGTATTATAACCCCAGCGAGATTCGATGTTATCATACTAACAGCAGGCTTCCAATTTGTGGGAAAGAGAGTAATTGGATTTTTTCCCCCGGCTATTATTATAGCCATGTGCAAATTCTATTTTTTCAGTGTGACTATATAATATAATTATATTAGGTGTCCAAATTGCATGAGATACAAGTATCTTTCTCACTGATATGCCAAGCTCATCCACATCTCTTACAGTCATATGGTTTTGGAAAGTAAGAAGAAACTTTGGGTACACCTCTACCCCGATATAATGCTGTCCTCGGGAGCCAAAAAATCTTACCTCATTATAGGTGAAACCGCATTATATCAAACTTGCTTTGATACGCCGGAGTGCGCAGCCCCGCCCCCCCGGAGTGCTGCTTTACCGCGTTATATCCGAATTCATGTTATATCGGGTCGCGTTATATCGGGGTAGAGGTGTATTTCTAATGCACTTTATCTTTTTTAATTTGAATGTGGAAGTGGAGGCTTCTCCCCCAGTTTAAAAAAAATGTTGATTTTGGACAGAGATTACTCAGCAAATCCACATGAACCATCATTGGGACAGCAATAACTTATGCTCTACCATTCAGAATGAAACATTAAACTCCTGATGCACATTAAAATCCATGACAGATTTAATCTAGTTTAACTTTTGAAGCACAATGCATGTTTTATGAAATAATATTAAAGTCTATGCAATATTATTTATGCTTTATGTCTTTATGGGATAGAGTGGGCCATCAATGAGGGTGATTGTTGATTGGCTGAAGCTTAATGAGTGGGCCATCAATTAGGGTGATTGTTGATTGGCTCAAGCTTAATGAGATGAGGGAGGGCAGTGAGGGGGATTGTGGAAAGAGGAAGGGTTGCTGAGCTGGGTGCCCTGGCTGGGAGTGGAATGCAGGGGCTTACCTCAGCTTTGAAAGAGTCAATCAGAGATAGTGTGGGTCTGTCAACTCTGGCTGGAAATTATACCATCCAGCTCCAGTGTAGACATAACCCTACTCAGGGGGCTTCTATTATACCTGGGAGCTATACTGTTTTGTAGCTGCTATGGGAATGTTTGTAAATTAAGTTATTTCAATTCCTTCCTCAAGGTATCTGAGCCACAGTTCACACATGTTAGATTGGCCGGTGACATCTTGTCACTGAAAGCAAAATTTAGCTTTGAACCTGGAACTTAGTGGAAGCTCAGAATAACATTGTCCACTCAAACTATATTGTAGATAGAGCTGACTGGAGAATGACAAGTCCATTTTGTAACAACTTTCAAGGTTTGGAAATTTTGCATTGGAATGAATACAATACCTTTCAAAATATTTGCAAAATGTAATTGTGTTGAAAAGGTCAGGGTTTTTTTTTTTCAATCTGGGTCTCTCTCTCTTCCTGTTCCCTCTCTCTCTCTCTCTCCGGAAGGGACAGGCAATTCCCCACTTGGATCTCAGAAATCTTCTTATTGTAAATTTTGCCAGATCAATACATCCATCTCCACAAAACATATCTGTTTTGATGAAACAATATTTTTGACAAAAAAAATTAATCAAAAATGTTCTGACTGCCTCCAAATGTAGGTCTGTGTCTCATGTACACAGATATGCATCATAACTAATCTATATCTAAATATAGCATTATCCTCTGTGGTCTAAAAAGATACTGAGTTTTAATTCATTGAATTAGTGTAGAAAAGATGGCAGAAATCTGACTCTGGTATAAGTTGACACAGCTTCCATTGAAGTCAATAGGAATTGGATACACGTATCCAAGGTTTGAAGCTGGCCTGGTTAGCAGAACTTTATTTTCCATACATTCACTTTGCATAGATTCAATTTTATCAGGTAAAATGCTTCTCCTGAAAGTATATGTTCTCTGTGAATGAATGGTTAGTTCAAGGTACTTCCTGCTTTAGTAGTTATCAAACTAGCCATTTTATTAATTCATTATTTAAGTGTCAGTCAGCAATTCCAATGCGGCTTATTTCACTGAAGATTTCTTTCTGCTGGAAATATGCCCAGCCTATCAGACCCGCCCATGGATCATTGTGACAGAATTAAAGAGCAAGGCCTACAAAGAGGTCCATGAGGACCTAGTTCATAACCCACTTTGGCTGCTGAAGCACAGTTACAAACCCCCATGCTATTTCCCACCTGCTGTATTTGACATTAAAAATTAGAACTGACAATACTGAAAAACACAATTATAGGAGCATTTGCTTTCATTAGATAAATATGTTAAACATAATCCAGGATAAGGATTCCATTCAAGAGACAGATGGCAAATAAAAGGTATTATAGAAAGACTGACAGCATAAACATAATTGGAGATGATAACTACATATGCACAACAGGCACGAGGCCAGTAGGTGTTAAACAGTCTGTCAGACTTTGAACCTTTGTTTAAGTCATTGAAAACAAATCTTTATTTTTTATTATTTGATATTTAACCCATTCATTTATACAGTGCTGTGTGGTACCTAGATGGTGATCGGCTCACAAGTACTCTGTGTAAATGCCAGAATAGAGTCTTATTAACTTTTGCATAGGTTCCTATAATTTCTAGCTTTAATAAATAACTCTGTTAAAACAAGTAGCTGGCAATAAGTAATGCCTAATGGCTAGAGAACTAGAGTCAGGACAGCTGGATTCTATTGATAGCTTTACAACTGATTCCCAGTAGGCTAGACTGGAACCTTGAGACCTGTCCTGAGGAAGGGACAGTGTATCTGCACTGCCCAAAAGCAGACCAGAGAATCTTGCTTCCCCCCTTGATGTGCGGAGGGGGAAATTACTGAACTCCTTTTTATGGAGCAGCTTACTCCTGTGGTGTAGCCAGACAACTATTCTGGTAAGAGCAAGGCTCCTTCTATGCCACTGTCCTTTCTGCCTTCTCCCCTCCCATTTGTTCATAGCTGTAAATTGTCCTTGCTCTCCCCACTGCAACCAAAGTCACAATGGAGCAGGGCAAAACAAAGGAGTCACTGGCCCTTATTTTCCTCTGTGGATGAATAAGGATTGTGACAATCTTGCCTTGTTATTTTAGGTCAGCTACTTAGAACCAGATTCTGACAAAATTTCATGTGGGTGCACGGAGGGGAGAGCACTAGAACTACTTTTATTCCTTGTTTGGCCAGCACAAGAACCAGGCAAAATTCCTCTTTCTTTTTAAAACAAGACATTTCTACCGTATTGAAACAAACGCCATGTGCTTTGCTAGAAGAACTGAAAGAAAATTTGTGTTTGCAAACACAATCTACTAAATAGTTCAATATTCCCAAGTGTTATTTATAAATGTTCTGTCCTTAACTTCTTTAAAGACCACGTCCCAACAAAGTCAAACCTGCCCACATTATATGGTTTCCCTGCATGGTTTTCAGATCCTAATATAGGTCTCCATGGAAGTCGCCCAGTCTTCAGAGAAGTCCCATCTGATTGGCTGTTCTTCCCCATTCCAGCCACCTTCCAGGAAAGGTCAAATAATTGGAGCTGCTCCATGTGCTGAGAAGCTGTTGTCTCAGCACAAGGAGCAGGCAGACCTTCCACCCCATAGCTTCCACCTTCAGCTGTGTTGCGCCCAATGGTTCTGCAGCTGTTGCTCTGGAACCTAGAGCTGCCTTTTCTTCTAAAACTGGGGGTAGGTGGGGAGCCTCCAAGAGTGGTCCCCTAACCAAACCAGGAAGGGGGAAAGAGAACCCCCAGGAGTTGCCATGTTGGGCCTAAGTGAGTGACAAGAGTCTCCAGGAGCTGCATCCGGGCTTCCTAAAAGTGAAGCAGTATAAGCATGTGTAAAGCTCTGCAGGTTTAAAACCTATAGGTGCTAGATCCTGGGTAACTGACACGTCTACGTTGCCACCAGTGAGCCAGGCAAAGAAGCATCCAACAATTACTGGAGGGTTAGGCACAGCAGGATGTGCTGCCTGAAGATGCCAGTGTGTTAGAACCCTGCCGCTGCCTGATTGGTCCACACCAACTATTTAAACCAGGAAGTTGGCCTAGGAAAGTATCCGAGTAACAAATCAGAGTCCGACTTGCCACTGTTACAGACCTTGTACTTTGCCCTGGCCCAGCTTGACCTTGGTACCTGTTTCCTGACTTGGCTTGATAACTAGCCCTGATGCCTGCCTTTGACCCCACCTTAGCAGCCACTTCTGGCCCAAGTGCCTATGCCCCAGCCACTACACTATGTGGAGGGGGTGGGTGTAAAATGAAAGGATTGGGGAGGAGGGAATGTTCATGGGAGTGGGGGGTAGAATATTGAGGGGAGGTAAATGAAATGCTGGGGGTCTCTCTCTCTTTCTGTCCTCTGTCACCTGGTCTGCACCCTTTATTCCCTCCGTTGCTCCAACTCCCTTCTCCTCCCTGTCTTTCTCTGTAAATCTCTTCAGCTCTGCAAATTTATTCAACGTTGTTTCATTTAATTAAATATCAATAAATCTACTGGCTTTTGTTTTGAGGCTGTTTACAAGTATGCAAAGTCTGAAACCCTGAAAAAAATCAGCTACATGGATCTTATATAATGAAACCCCAAACCAAGAGTTGCTTGTCTGGATTTCAGGTTTTGTTACAAATCTAAAACTATTAGCATAGTCTGCCAAAAGAGTTGCTGAAATTCAAGAATACTGATAGCCAGGGTATGCTCCCAGTACACATGCTAAATAGAGCCTTGCTTGTAAGGTGCTATTCAATCCAATTAAGGGGATCAGAATCTGCCCTTAGCAAATAGTATAATCTTCTGAGTACAGACTGTGTCATCCTTCAAGTCTGTACAGCAAGTTAAGGCCTACATTTTCAAAAGTGTCTACTGGCTTTGGGTGACCAGCTTGAAACATCTAGGCCAAAATGACTTGCCCAAGTTAACACACCAAGCTGTGACAGAGTCAGGAATAAAATCCAGCCTACTTAACTCCCAGTCCCATGCCCTATCCACTGGGCCATGCTGTCTCTGAACTGAGTGATAGAAAACTCAATGCTTTCACTTTATGCAAAAATAAGTGAGCTCTGTTTGAAATTATAAATCACATCCTTAGCTGGTATAAATTGGCATAGTTCTACTGACTTCACATATTTTTTTGTAAGGCCAAAGGGACAATTATGACCATCTACTCTGACCTCCTCTACAATACAGGCAATAGAATTTCAGCCAGGAAAATCTGACCATAGGTGACTTGCCCAAGGTCACACAACAGGTCAGTAGCAGAGCTGGGGATAGAACGTAGATCTACAGCTTCTTAGTCTAGTGCTCCAGACACTGCATTAAATTATCATGGAGCTATGCCAATTGACATCAGCTGAGGAGCTGGCTCATTATACTTTCGTCTTTTTCTCCTCTCTCCTGTTTCCAGTGCTCATTTCTTTACAGCCTTTGAAAGCCCAGCTCAGATTTCTTTAAAATTCAGCCATTCTTTTAGTTTTGGATAATACTGCATTTTTACAAATGAAAAAACCCTCCTCTTTCCCTAGCAGCCTTTGACATATGATTTTGGCTAGCCGCTCAGATAAACACGTCTCTTCAAATCAGGGCTGCATAAACACATCGGGTGCTGCCTGATTGGAGACACCTTTTCTCTTGTTCTGAGGCACTTGTATAATCCACAGCAAGCTGTCTTGGAAACTTCAGAGTCTCTCCAGCATAGCCGAGAGCCCCAACTAAATCCGAGTATTTGATTAACAAATCTGTCTCTCTCAGAAGTTCCTGCAGGAAAGCAATTCCAGCATTTTCCCCTGAGCATCAGCTCAGAGTGAAATGTATGTCTCATTTTCTTTATTTTTGTTTTCCAGTCCTTGTTTTCCACATTGTTAGAATGTTCAGAGTTCTGTTTTTATTTTTTAACCCTCTCCAAGGTTGTGATGCTCAAAAGGGCCTAAGGGAGTTGGGTGCATTGAAGGCAACAATGTTTAGGCCCCTTGGCTTTGATCATCAGACTAAAAATATATTGTTGGGCTTTTCAAAGAAGCCTACAAGAGTTAGGGACCAACTTCCATTGACTGTTATTTACCTCCGTCGGCTCTTTTGAAAACCCCAGCCTATGCATTTATCCTATGTATTTTAACACACGTATTTCACAAGTAATTGTAAAGTTCTGTGAGGTGGCTTGTACTGGAACTGTATATGTAAAATTGCTCACTGATTCCACTATAACTGCAAATAATGGGGACAATGGACATTCATGTCTAATCTCTTAGTGTCCACTAGCGGAGGTGTGAAGTAATGCACAGGCTGATGTAGCTTCTTATTTCATATAGAAGCCAGGTGATAGCGTGGAGAGTTTCAGTAATGTATAGAAACACTTCTTTTGTATTATATAAGAATGTAATGAACTTAATGGGCAAGATCCGCAGCCTGTTTCTAGAACCTGTCTCTGTACCACTAGAGCAATGCAAAGGGGATGTAATGCTGGCTTGAGCACCCAGTTTAAGATTCATCCAGAATGGGGTACTCCTCAGCTGGTGCAAAGGTGGCAAGCTCCTCTGCCATCACAGCCCCTTGGGGCTATTGCAGTTGGACACTCAACTGGCCCCAGGACCATGGGAGTGTAAAGTTTCCATAAAACCACATTTGCATTCCATCCCACCCTGCTAGGTCCTGCATTAAGCACAGTTCAGCTGGAACCAAGGATCAGGATGCATCGTTGTAATAAAATAAATAGATAAATAAAATGTTAATAGATCAACTGAAAAACTAAATGAGGAGACTATTTTCAATACCTTAAAACTTTTGGATGTTTAAAATTAAACTTGCATCACATGGACATTAAAACTAGAAATTAGGAGAGAATTGGTTAAGAATGTGAAGACAAATAAGTCATTTATATTATTAGCATTAACATCACAATCATAGCCAAAAAGTTTACAATTAAAAAGTAACTTATTTGTCTTTTTATTGCTTGTTCCTGACAATACCTAACAATGTAATGAAAATAAAGAGCCTAATGATTAACTTTCAATCCCCCAGGAATCCAGAGGTGTTCAGATATATTTTCAATGCACTGCCAGCCTCATGAGACACAAGGAAACATTCTAGATAGTTTTCCTCCTTACTACACAAAAATAATTCATTTCAGAATTTATTAGTCTGTTTAAAATGTTTGCCACATTTTTATGTCTAGAATTTTCATTGTCATCTCATTATTTTATTTCTTTTTATATAAATTTCATGGCTAGAGGCCTGGTGTACATTGATGTAGTTTCACTGACTTCAATGGAGCTGTCCCAGTTTATACCAGGTAAGGATCTGGCGGTAGGATTTCATGAAAGGAAAGCCTCTCACAGAATTCACACAGACACAGAGACAATGTGGGTATGTCTTACTTGCCTGGGCAAGGATGGTCCAGTGATTATGGGACTAGCCTGGGATCTGGGAAACCTAGATTCAGTCCCTTGACATGCCACAAACTGTCTCAGTTCTACAATTCTAAAATGGGGATTAGAGAACTGCTCTAGGTCAGGGGCTGTTATGAGGATAAATACTTTAAAAGATTGTAAAATTATAAAGTGCTCAGATACGATAGCACTGGGGACCATTTAAATGCCTCATATTGGGGGGAGGGTGTTCTCCCCCAATGACCTGTGACCTTGCCCTACCATTACACTGAAGTTGAAGGGCAGAACTTCTTAGGTTGGTGTCTGAGTAACTGTGAGTGCTGCAACAACTATCATGAAGATTCCACCTTATGGGGCAGTCATTCTGAACACAATAACCTTGCCCTGTGCAGATAGGGAACTGTACAGCACAGGGATGTAGTCTAGTCACAGAACAGGAAACTAGGAACATTGTAGTCTTTTAATCATGACTCCTACAGTGGCTTTGGCTACTGTTTTTTTTGTGGGGAGGGGCAACATGTTCAAATGTCTCTTCATTTAGACAAGTCCGTTTTCTGAGTGCCTCGCTGGAAGACGCTTTGGGCCTGAGTTTCAGAAGTGCACCTAGAACTCTACCTAAAGACAACAGAAATGGGGATTGCTCAGTTTATTACCCAGAATTGGTTACCACTTTTGAAAATGTTGGCCTTCCGTTCCATCTCATTTTCCCATTTGTGAAGTGGAGGCCCCACATTCCTACCTAACAGTGCGCCGTGAGGCTTAATTAGTTAATGACTGTATCATGATTGGAAAGTGCTAATTACGATAGCATTTACTAGCAGAAATCCCCGTGAGGCTTCCAGCTGTGCAGAACTATGCAAAAGCAGTGAACACACTTTTCTAGAAAATGCTCACGGTTTCATTTTGAGTGACATCGTGTCCTTTCAAATGTGGCATTTCAAAGAAATTTTCAAACAGTGATAATTATTATTTGTTTTGCTCCCAAAAAGAAAAGTCTCCTTTGCTGAAAATTTCATGCTTGCAGAATCCCAAATCAAAGCAGAAGCGGCATGGCAGGCTGCCTTATTTGAAATTTTCCTTTCATGTGTTATAGTTGAAGAGAGAGCTGTATTATGCTTCCAGATGCCTCATCTTCTTCTCCTTGCCCAAATTTCAAAGCTAGTCACGTAAACCACTCAGATTGGTCTAGATTATTCTAATCATCAGCCCACAAATCTGATGTGGAGCTAAATTATTTTACCCTCAGATCCCCAGTTACCTATTGAGACTGGCAGTACATTCAGAACCAGCAGTTGTTCCAGCTTGAACCTCGAGGACTATGACCAGGCAGGTGAGAGATCAGCATCATTCAGCAGGAAGCACCACTAGCAGCAGGATCGATGGAACAAGCACGGTTTAGATGAGACGTTACCAAATGGGTGTAATTGCACATACAGAATAGCAGCACCTGGATTCCAAGGTCTGGCCAGATCACTAATGACTCTTATGACTTGCACACAGCACACAGAGAGTCACGGGGCATAATTAAGAAGAAGCATAAAAAGCATAATAAAATAATCAGGTGGTAACAGCTGAAGCATGGGAATGAGAAACCAACTGACAGATTTAGTGAGGTACAGTTATTTGGCTAGCCAGGAGTCTCATAGGCAAACCTATCATAAAGAATCTGAAGTATTAGCTCCAGGGACACAATTCAGGAAAGATTCTTAAATCCTATGAATGATGTCAAAAATCTGAAAGTATCTATTGGGAGAAACAGCCTTGTAAGCAGGTGTTCTGTAAAGCCGTTTCAGGAGAGTGACGATGCTTGTTGAAGTCTGTAGCAAATAAACTCAAGGAAACAGCCCTAGGGTTAAGAATTAGGACGTACTTTGAATTATTCATACTTCTGGAAATTGATAATTAGTCATCTGGTGACAGAGGAGACATTAAACCTAGACAAAGTGTTTATTAAGGGGATTCTACTCCTCTATTCTGACAGGCTGGGAAATGAATCAGGATAGCCAGTGCCATCGGCCAAAAGAGAACCAGCGAAACTCGAAATTATGAAGAGGTCGTGCTTTGAGGTATATTTTAAGTCTCTGAGATGTAGAGTGATATATAGTACACTTCTCTCTGTAGAGCAAATCAGGAATTAAATTAAAAGTGGATAGATTCAACAGCAGGAGAGCTGTCCAGCCATTATCTGGTGATTGAGATGACATCTGCTCTTTGAAAGGTGTTCAATCGGTAGGAACATTCAAGATGGATGAATCACCTCAAATATGTGATAAGTTATCACAAACATTTCCAATTTGTAGAGTCCCTCATTTAGGAGCATGAACACTCCTCATGAGCGGCATATAAGTGTACAGCAGCACTAGGATTATATTGTAGATGAAATTATGTCATCTTCAATTGTAAGAAATTTGGGGGCAGGAATCATATCTTCTTAAGTGTTTATACAGTGCCTACTGCATATGGGGCTCTAATTCTTTTTGGGGGCCTCTGGTTACTACTGAAATAGAAAAGTAGAAAAAATAAATGTTGATAAAATAGGGGAACAGAAAAGCTGTAGGGGACACTGGGTAATAAAGTGAGGTAAAAATACTAATTATTTTTCACAGGAAATGTTTTCAGTTTAAAAATAAAAGAATTGAAAATATGCATTTTCAAAAATCATTTTAATAAAGATTTAAAAAAAAACAGAAAATAAAAAGGTTTTACATTTTTACCCAAAAGTCTTTTGATGGAAAATTGAGAAATTTTGGTCCAAAAGCCATTTTTTATAGGACTGGAAGGGACCTCCTGGGTCATCAGGTCCAGTTCCCTGCTATGGCAGGCAACCACATCATAGAATCCTATTCATAAATGTATCAAGCTCCATCTTAAAACTAGTTAGGTTGTTTGTGCCAACTATTCTAGACCCTCACTCCTCTGTTGGTTAGAAAACTTCTTCTCATTTCCCGCCTCAATTAATTCATGGCCAAAAAATTCATGGCCATGGAAAAAAATGATTGATTTAAAAATGCACACCAGTTCTGCTAATAAAGCAGCAAAGTTAAGTGCAGTAGGTCGATGAATTTTCTAGTGCAATGGACATTTGACTAGGTCTATGCAAGAGATTTAAGGTGAAATGGGTAGTCCAGCCATTTCCTGGGACAGGGTGAATTAAATGTGAATGCTCCCCCGAACCAGAGAGTTGGAAAGGAGCAGGGAGCTCTCCCTCTGTTTTATTTTTTTCCCAGAGCAGGAGGAGGTGCATTCACCCTTATTTTTAACACTGAGTATAACATTCACATTAGGGCAATGAGGGGCTTTAGTGCTGCCTCTGCTTCTGCTGTGGACAGGCTATAGGGTCAGTGAGGGGAGATGGTATTTAACCTCCCTCTGAAGAGTGGAATGGATGGGGGTGTCCTATGGTGCTTTCTCTGCAAAGAGTGTTGTGAGTAGAAAATAGCATGAGGAGTGTTATGAAGACAGGAGGGTTGCCAAACCTCCATGAAAAAGAGTTTCTGCTACCAAAGTGAAGTGAAAAGACTCTATGCAACGAAGAGTGGGGCGGGACTCAAAAGTTTCCAGGCTTTCAAGTCTTTAACTAACACACACACACACGTTGTCTTTTGCCTAACATATGGAAGTTACAGGGAGTATGAATATGTATGGAAAATATGACAGAGAAAAGTTGTTACAAGTGTACAGATGATATTGCTTAGCTATCTGTAGCTTGGTGGTTTTAGATCTTTTAATAACAAATAGGTTGGCATGCTCAACAGACGTGCCAAGGACTGACTGGGTGAAGACTGAATTATCCTCTTGCATCAGCGCTCTCATTGCTGTGGTGTTGAGCAAAAACCATAGATCATCAGGCTGAGCTGGCTAGAGAATGCCCCCAGAAACATACTTACTCCAAGGTATGTCTTCACTGCAGAGTTAACTTGTTGTCTACATTTGAGTTTCTCCTCTGAAACTAGCCTAGCTCTAGTGAGAGCAGCCACACTGTGAAACAACACTTGAGCTGCTGTGTCCACACTGGCTCTGGATTCACTCGTGTGTGGTGCTCAGACTTCTGTGGCCAACCCCCATAGTTCTTAGTACTGCAGTAAGCTGAGCCACTCTGTGAATTGTTGAAGAACTTGTCTGTCCTTTCTGGGCACATGTATGGGGGTTGTGGGAAGGCATTGGAGGTGCTAGCCTTCATTCACACTCCAGAGCCATCAGGTTAGCAGCTGATGAGTTGTTCTCACTTGAGTTTCAGCTTAACTCCCCTCTCAGGCCTGCCAACTTGCGTTAATAGCATCACCCTTATTATAGTTAGAGGCAACAATCAAGTTAACATTTCAGTGAGGACAAGCCCGATATGTCTTTCATATCATACTGCACATGAACTGTTCAGGCCCTGCAAAGAGAAAGTGTGTGTGTTGGGAAGGGGGCTGTGTGATCACAGCCAATAAGGAAACAAAGTGAAATTAGGTCCAGTACAGCAGGGAGCAGGCTAAAACATTTCAAGTAGGATGGGGAGGAAAAGTGGAGGGAGAGATTTAGAAAACATTAATAATCTAGTCAGTGAATATTTGACACATGGACATTCTTAGGACAGATTGAGGCCAGCTATACAATTGTAATAAAATGGCCATTTTTCTTCATATAAATAGCATAATATTAAGGATTATTTTTAAGAGTCACTCGGAGAAAGTAAAAGATTAAATTTAAAGCGACAGATTTGGAAAAATGTAATAGTACAGAATTCTGACAATGTACATTAAAATGATGTTCACTCATGTGCGAGCCCTGGATAAAGTTGCAATTAGCTCATAAGCTATCAAGTGCTCGAATAAGGGGCTGTGGGGTTTTGCTCATAAAAAAGTGCTGACAAAGTTGGGTCACATTCTTTCCATGAAGTTTTATACTAGAGTCAGAATGTACATTCTATGCATGGCTTGAAAAGAAACATGTCCAATTTATGATGTCAGGTACCAGCCGGTGGGTGAGATTTAGGAGAGGAAGACCTCAGCATGGGGAAACACCCATTCTGCACATTAAAATGACTGATCACATTGTCAGGAGTGGAAATGATGCTATTCCAATGACTTCTAGAAGCCATCATTTTTGCTGCCTTTGCTATGGCAACAGAGGAATGGTGTCGCAGAGCAGAGGTATTAAATGTGCTTTCTCTTCTCCTCCTTGCTTTATTTTCTTTAATTAACAAACTGGTGGTTAAAACAGAGAGAACATTTGTGGATATCGAAAAAGGATTAACTTTCTTGGAAGGCACATCAGCCTAGAGTAATGTTACCATTCACCATTGCTTTTTAGTGTAGATGAACAAAACTTTGACTTGGTTTTCAAACACGTCAAGGCTTGTGGGTACACACAGCTGTTGTTCTGGCCCAGCCCTTCTTTTTTTAATTTATTTTGTGCTATAATGATGAATAAGATCCCTGTAAAAAGCTGAATTGCATAAAGAATGTGTTGGTTCTTCGTGGATCCAGCCAGAACTGCAAGCCATGGGCAAGACTCTTCTTGTGGTATTTTTGTCCTGTCCTGATCGTATCACATATTTTGGGGGAAAGTCTTCTGAGATAATTGCAGACTCAAGAGGTACACCAGTGCTGCACCATTTCAAACCCCTACTCGAGATGCCTGTCTTGGTTTGAAATACCAGACTCCCACTAAAGGCAAAGGCAAAGCTCGTTTTGACTTCCATGGTGCTTATCAGGCCCACTCTGCACAAGTGTCATGAAGGGGCTGAGGACACTACGCCATCTGGAGTAGCAGCCATGAGGGTGCTGCAGGGCAGAATGGGGGTGGGGGTGGATTTCACCTTTGCAACACCCTACTTTTCGCTAACTTCACTTACATAAAGCCTGACTACACAGTATGTATGGTAGGGAAGTTAATTTCATCCTCAATGAGATCCTAGTTAAGGAAAATAATATTGTTTCCTTCATTAAGGTGGAAGGGTAATGAATTAAAACATTGATATAACAAACAAGAAGGCTTTTGCTCTAGGAGAATGTAGCAGGAAGGCCCATGTGGTCAGCAATACCAAAAGAGAGTGCAAATATTTATAAGTCTCTAAATTGCAGTAGTAGTGCCAATCTGATTGCTAAATACAGATCATTGTAACGAGATAGTTACTTAAGAATAAAATGTCCTTGTTATCTTCATTGTTCTGATTAGGGCTATATAAACTGGATACATTGTGCACACAGACGCCAGCCATCTGCAAAGCCTGACAGACTGACACGGGCAGTCATGTTTTCGACATTATGAAAGATAATAAATCAATAAAATGGCAGAGTCAGACGAAACTGTGCTCTGCTATCCAGGTGTTGTTTACAGGCAGGTACCTTTTTGGAATGCCTCCATGAAGGTCAAAGTAACTCAGGTAGTTGGCAGAGCCAAGAGACAGATGAGATATTGGAATATAAACACACTAAAACTTTCTTACTTTTTTAAACAGTTCTGATGTTTAGGATGGAGTTTTTAAATAGGACGGCTTCTCTACTATAGGCACAGATTCCACCTGCAGCACTGATGTCTGTAAAATGTGCACCAACATCTTTGCAGTTGTTGCATATTTTATTTGAATGACTTAGCTGTGGGTTCATGTCAGTTATTTAGAGGAGCAAGTGCCTGGATTCACACCTGTTAGTTCTTTTGTGAATGGAAAAATATGGGGATGATTTGCACCTACATAAATTCTCTTGAAAATGTACCACTTAGGAATTAAATCGGATTGAGAGCGCCTTATAATGTTGTTTGTGGAGTCACCATGTGTGGGTCTAGTGACCACTAGATTCAGTGGCTACAGGCCCCTGTCATGTGAGAGGGCTATATGTTTTTTGGAACCATATGACTGGTCTCACACCTTTATTATAAGATGGATCCCAGGAGCATATTTAGAGAGGGACAAGACCTTGTTTCAGCTTTCGGGCCCCTGAACAGGAAGGCAGGGCTCCTCTGTTGAGTTACCGTCAATATAGTGATAGCTCCTGCAGAGTAATTATGGATGACTCATGCTGGCAGGTGACTCTTGTTTCTTCATACAAGAATAGAAGAGGGGCTGGGTGTCCCTGTCTGTTGCTGGAAGAGGTAAACCCAAGGAATCAAGCTCGGGGAAAACTTAGGTTTATGTTTGGTTCATGTGAGGTTCCCTCCGAAGCCAATTTTTTTCCTTACTGAATATATAATAAATTCAGACCATCAGTTAGGTTACATTCTCATTGGTCCTGGGACAATGGCTTTTTATTTGTCCGTACAGCACAAAGAATGCTTAAGGGCAATGTAAAAATTAATAAATTTGTAATAATATCCATGAGGAGACAGCAAAGACAATGCCACTCCAGTTGTAAGAACCAATGGAATGCACAATCATTTTTCCCTTTGGAACTGTAAGTTTAACTAATTACTAAGGATGGGGAAGTTGTTTTGCCTAATTTTGAACCCTGGTGAGAATCACAAGTTTGAACACAATTGAGTTTGTGCTTGGCTATGACTGTTTAAACAAACAAACAAACAAAGCAAAGAGCAGAGAGAAGGAAAAAAATCCAATGAAAAATAAATACAGTGGGTGAGATTGTTTGCTGCCTTCCCAGGCACAGCCTATGAGGAGAGGGGTCAAAGGTGACTCACAGCTTGCAGCTACCTTTGTGCCTTGAGGATGCTGGGCTGGTAGGAGGTCTATATGGCCCCCAGCACAACTTGGAGTGCCCATAATTAAATCTGAACTGGTGATATAATAGAAATTAATGCATACAGTACCAGGTAGGGCAACTCAAGTTCTGGATAAACTGACCTCCTAGACTTAGTGTTTGCTTACAGAGAAGGTGAGACAACTTCATGCAACTGTGAATATGCTGATTGACCAAGAAATGGGAACAATCACTCATAACCCCTCTGATGCAACCTATAATAATAGATTCTTGCAGAATTTTAAAAAAGAAAAAACAAGGAGAGGACAGGTGTGATGTTCCCCTCTGGTGTTATCTGGACCGGTGATCTGCTAGGTCACTCCAATCCTTGACTCTGGGAGCCAGACTTACCCTGTTCTGCTGTGAGAACCCCCACTCCTGGGCTGTTCATGCACAGCCTCTGGTATGCAAGCTGCTCCTTGGATTGTGCAACTGAATGACACTAGCCAATATCTCCGGTCCCAGATACAACCCTAAGAGCCTCAGTCTTGCAGTGTCCAGTTACACCTGCTGGACGCTGAGAGCTTATATGAGTTCGTCAATTTAACAAATAAATTGATATGTACCATGCTTGTTATCCCAAGGGGAATCTCTAACATGCTTCAAACCAAACTCACTGCTTCAGGTAGAATAAACAAACAGATTTATTAACTGCAAAGATAGATTTTAAGTGATTGTAAATCAAAGCATAACAAGTCGGATTTGGTCAAAAGAAACAAAAACAAAATGCATTCTAAGCTGATCTTAACACTTTCAATGCCCTTACAAACTTAGATGCTTCTCACCACAGGCTGTCTGGTTACCCTTCAGCCAGACTCTCCCCTTTGATCAGTGCTTCAGTCGCTTGGTGGTGATGTCTGTAGATGGAGGTGGAAGAGAGAGGAAGAGCATGGCAAACGTCTCTCCCTTTTATCATGTCCTTTCTTCCCTCTTAGCTCCCCACCCCTTCAGAGTCAGGTGAGCATTACCTCATTGGAGTCCCAAACTGACCTAAGGCAGAGGGGATTACTCACTCAAGAGTCCAACAGATCCTTTGTTGTTGCTTAGGCCAGTGTCCTTTGTTCCTGTGAGGCTGGGCTGGGTTTGTCCTATACATGCCCTGATGAGGTGTGAACTGCCCCTCTGCTTCTGGAGAGTTTTTGCCTGGGCTTGCTTTAAGCCATGAGGACACATTTTCAGCCTAATAACTATATACATGAAATTACAACCTATAACATTACCATAACAACAATGCTCAGTACATCATAAGCCTTCCGAAGACACCCGACATGACAAACTTTGCATTAGATACTACACAATCATATTATAAGGATGAATATGGGGGAGCTGGGTGTTACCCTGAGGAAAAGCAGGTGAGTCACTCATTGACTTGAGTGGTGCCAGCATTTCACCCAGAGAGAAAATTGAAGCAGAAAATATTATATTCAGTTCTGCATTAAGAAAATAAGTTCTATTATTTTCATATCTTTTAATAATAAAGTCTCATTTTGTAGGTGAAACATGGCCTATTTTGAAAGAGAGAGTGAATGAAAGACCTTCTTTTAATGAAGAGGTGTCAGATCAGTGGGGATTAAGGTGACTGCAGCCCACATGTAGGGATTATTACTATTTACTATCAAAATTCAGATTTCTGGGTTTCACCCTATATGCCACGCTGTAAAATCTTTCCAGGAAGTACTGCCTGCCTGCAATGACAGCAATCAGTAATCTTGGCATTATGCACCTTGCCTTAGAGTGTAACTTTCAGAAGAGGTATTTCTGGACCGATGTTCCCATAGGACAAAAGGATATAGTGTTGCTGTTGCCTAGTAACTAAAGTAGTGGAATAATTAACAGAACACCTACACTTGCTGATAGAGTGATAGCCAACAGCAGTTCTGGATTTCCATGACATCTGTGGTCGGTCAGAGTCAGAGCTGTACAGTTTGGAGTCCATGTTTTGATTTGGGGTTTCAGTTTGGTCCCATCTTCAGTGACTGGTGGGAGACTGTAGAAGCTAGGAATGATCAGATCAAGTGGAACTTTTTTACCCTGGTAATAATAGCCTGACAGGATTGAGTCTCTGCAACTCTGTAAGAAACGTGCTTTATTATTTTGTCTTAATTCCTTCCGATCTCAACATTTATCTACATTCCTGCAAAGGCACATCAGGGCATGAAAAGAACAGTGGGGTAATTCCTGAGCTGGTGAAAATCGTGTATATCCATTGAAGTTGATGGAGTTATGCCAATTTATAGCTGCTAATATCTGGCCCAGTGAGAGGCCCTTAAATGTAAATTTCTTTGTTTCTGATGATTTAGGAAAGAACCTTGGAGCAGCTCCTCAGCTGGCATAAATTGGTATATTTCTACTGATGTCAATTGAGCTATGTCAGTTTACAGCAGTTAAGGATCTGGTCCCTTAACTTTAGTTTAACATAGGATTGTTTTGCGAGTGTTTTGCTTCTGTTTTATTTTGCATATGGCAGCAGTGAGGTGTAGCCTGTTGTGCCGCCAATTTCAACATACAGAGGCCTTTTCTGGCCCAGGCATCTTCTGAAACGCATCCATCTCGAGCCTTCATTGTTAATTATTACTCTGTACTGCAAGTTTTAATGTATTAACAAACTCTGCTCGGAATTTGGATCGGCCGGCGCTCTCTTTACGTGTTACATTGACGTAGATGCTGAAATCATTCTGGGCAAGGTTAAAGGAAGTCTGCTCAGAGTGAAGATTTAGCTTAAATAAATATCTCTTGCTTTCAGAAGCTGGCAGAAAAATAAAAAGTGACTTAAGAAGTTACAGGCTTGGGTCATTATTTCCAAGCAACAAAATATTTGAAGTGGGTAAAATGAGCCCTGACTGGGAGCACCCCTCGCCCCCTGCACCTCCTTGGACCCAGAACTGTGCAGGGGAGACCCCCCACACCAGATTTGGGGCACTAGAACCCAGATGGTGCCTTCCCCACCCCATTGCCAAGTGGCCTTGCGGGAAAACTGAGGAGAGGAACCAGCCAGGGACTCCGGCCAGTAGAAGCAACTGCAGAGGCAGCCAAAGCAGGGGCCTTTGGACATTCAGAGAACTTTCTATAGTTTTGGTTGGACTTCCTCTGCCTTGGGGTGATTGGCTGTTTGCTCCAACCCCCTCCCTCACTGTCCCTCAGGTTCATCACTTCAGTTTCACTCCACACCTGCCCCTCTTAGCCTCTTTTCCCTGCCCTACAATGTCCTCTTTCCCTTCACTTTTCTTTCCATTTAGCTCATCCTCTCCCAGTTAAATCCATCCCCCCAAAATAAAAAATGTGTGAACTTAATAGGACATTTGCCGCCATCACACTTTTCACTCTGCCTCTATGTATTATAGACTCCCCTCACCCTGTGTCTGTCTTGTGTATTTAAACGGTAAACTCTTCAAGGCAGGGACTGTCTGCTACTGTGTGTGTGTTTACACAGCGCCCATCACAATGGGGTTCCATTCTTGCTTAGCCCTCAGGCATTACTGTAATACACACGATTGATAATAAATGCCTGTGGGAGGGACGGGGGAAGGAGGGTTGCTTGAGCTGGCTCCTGACAGTGCAAATAGTCAATGGGGTCGCTTCATGAAATCTAGAGATGTGCAGAGAAATATCTAACCTGACTACCGGGTAGTGTTAAAAACACTGCCATGGCTGGTCCCAGAAGACTTCTGTGCTGGGCATTAGCACCTGATAAATGCATAGGCAGGAAACCACTGAACATAAAAAGAATAGTTGGGAAGAGATTTAAATGACCTTTCTAGGGCATCCAATGCAGCAAGGGCTGTGTGTGTACAGCGAGAGAGAGGGAAATCACTTCTCAGGGCACCTCATTTCCCTTCTCCTTTGAAGAATCAAGATGGCTTTTGCAAAGAGTTAAGGAATTTGTACTCCCTGTTTTTAAACTGGTGTCAAATGCAGTTTGATACTGCAGTGTTTTACAAAGCCTTCTAATAATTACCACTAATATGACTGAATTTCTCCAGTTTATCTCCAGAACAGAAGTGTTTGCCCTCCATATTTTTTAAATGATCCATTTAAAATACAGTGCTCAGTGTCTCCTGCAGGGTGCCTGTGGTTTGCATATAGCATGTTAGGATACAGTATGTGGCGCACAGACTCAGGGATTTATTTTTCCCCTCCTGGCAATTTATTGTGAAATTGTGGTGTGTTTTTTTCACTTCTCAGTGGCTATTTCTGTTTGGCACATATAAAAGACTGAATGGGTTTTATAGATGATAATAACATGGTCCTGATAGTGCTGGCCCACACAGTTCTCTTCCTTCCTTGATGAAAGCAGTTTCAGCTGCTTTGTGACAGCATTCTACGCCCCTTCCCTGAATGCAGCCTAGATCCAGGGGTCTGAACTGTGTAATGGTCAGAGAAGAGGGCAGAGTGATAGTGGGGCCAATTGGACATGCATTGTCTTCCCCCACATACACACTAGTATGATGGAGTTCTCCTTGCTTCCAGCTAGAACTGGGCAAATAATTGATTTTTTTTTCAGTTTGGTGGCCAAACCAAAATGATAATTAATTTTGTTTTTCTCGCTGAAACAAATTGATTGACTGGGGTTAAATGAAACATTTTGTTTAGTTTTCAGGTGTCTTTCACCCTTATTTTGTTGGGGTATTTTTTAGTTAAATATAGCTACATTTCTAAATGAAACAATAAATGTTGAAACATTTTGTTTTGAAAAATACCAAAATGAAATATTTATAGTTTTTTGGAATTTTCTTCCATGTTTTTGGGGTGAGCCAAAACTATTCCCTACGTTTGACCGGAATTTTCAAGAGTTTTGTTTGGCCTGAAACTATATTTTTCTGGTGAATAAATTATTCACAAGGAAAAACTTCACTCAGCTCTACCCCCAGCTGGGTTTAATCTTTCCACCTTCCACCCCTTCACACCAGAGATCCTCCCTTAACAGAACCACTGTCTGCTGGAGCCTTATTAGCACAGATCCATTGAAGCTGCACTGTGGGGTTGGGGTGGGGAGCCGTAAGAGACATTGAGCCTATAAGAGGCAGACAATCTGTGTGGATGGCCCTACCTTGCCACAGATGTACAGGGATCCTCAGTGGGTGAGCAGACTGTTGTGCTGGGCAGTAGCCCGGTCTCCTGATGAAATGACCTAGGAGAAAATCACTCAAAGAAAACCTGCTCCTGCTCTCTCTCCTCACAGGCTTTCCCATGGGAGGAAACTCTGGCCTATGGAGGTTAAAATAAACACAAATCATGAGTGCATTCAGAAGCTATGTCAAAAGGTTTGGGTGTGGGCCTCAAAGGAGAGAACAAAGTTACTGTATTTCCATTTAAGAGCCTTTCCCTCTGCAGCCAAATGCAATGCCAGCGACCCATCAGATCAATAGTCAGATTATGACAGGGAGGAAGAAACTGTTATGGGTTGAACACAGAAGGAGAGAAATATGATAAAAAAAATGAAGTATCCCTTGGGGACAACTGTATTTAATCTAATATTTGGGCAGTTGACTTGCATAAAAAATACAGTTTTTTATTCTTAACTTTTCTAAGTTTAAAGCAACAGAGGGTCCTGTGGCACCTTTAAGACTAACAGAAGTATTGGGAGCATAAGCTTTCGTGGGTAAGAACCTCACTTCTTCAGATGCAAGTACTTTTTACAGATTCAGACTAACACGGCTACCCCTCTGATACTTTTCTAAGTTTGTTTAGGTTTTGATTGTATGTATAATTCATCTAATTATTGCATATGAAGTGACTGGAAAACGTCTATTTTTCTTTGTCTTTCTTCTTAATAAATTATTAAAATTCAGGCTCATCAATAAGAACTACTGAGTAGGAAAGGCATCCGTACTGGAAGCAGAATCATCTCTGCATAGCTATTAGAGAGGGTTTATGAGCCAGCCATATAGATCATATATCTTGCAAATAACTTTGTTTAATTTACTGGAACAAACTCACTGGTGATGCAAACACTAAATTGCATTGATGTATGTGGCTCAGAAATTGGGTGTAAGTCGTGTAGCTTTCACTGATTTGGAGGCTAGATTGTCAGCTGTGCCAGAGCTCCATTCAATTGAACAGGAGGACATGGGTGGCTTTTTGCCACCTTTTGCACTCCCTCAATCCCTGAGGCTAATATAGGCCTGTTCATCCCTTCACATAACTTGCAATCACCTCAGGCCTGCTCTGACTTATGCCAACTAATAACAGCCCCAAGAAGCATTACACACCTGGGGATCATTGGAGCATGGAACGTCCCTGCCTGAACTGGCCTTCAACAATCCTGGGGCTCAAGGAAATACAAAAGTAGCAGATGGCCAACTTTGCCTACTCCCCCATTGGGAGAATACAGCTCAGCTGAGCTCAAGGACTGCACCCAATATCTATCTATTGGGCTCTAGAAATAATACTAGTAAATGGAGATGAGTATTGTTTGCACTTTGCACACTGGAAAACTGAGTCCTATAGAGGGTAAGTGACTTGTCCAAGACCACACAGGAAATCTATGGCAGAGTTGGTAACAGACCCTAGTTCCACGCTTTAACCAAAAAGCCTTCCTCCATCCCTAGTGAATAGTGCTGCTGACAGCTAGTTGAACAGCATCTTTCATTTTTAAAGTCTCTGTGGAAACAATGTGAAGGAATTCCTCTGCAATAAAAACAAGGCAGCGAAATCCGGATTTTCATTGTGCCAAGCAATGATATTGCTTTACTTGTTGATGAAGAACAGCTGTGTCCCCTCGGAAAAAGAGCAAAGGTATCCTTTAAAGACTTGTAGTTCTTTCCACAATATTTTGATAAGAAATACTGGCTTGGCTGGTTGCATTGGAGGAGCATCTGCAACTGTGTGGGACTGACTTCTCCCACAGCGAGTTACCCAAAGTGTGATTATCAGCAGCATGTCTGTAAGTGACACCATTTATTGGGCCTAGGAGTCTCCTCTCATATAAACCACTTTTATACCTGACACGTGTAGCATTAGCTCAGTTATACACATGTGGTGGGTGGGGATAGTTATTGTCACTGTGGCACGAGAGGTAGGAATGTGGATGGCATAATTCCTGAAGCATGGGCCAAAGGATAAAAGGCTTTATCATTTTGTATGTATGCGAGAAAGAGGGTGAGAGAGAAGAGAAAACCCCATTCCAGAGTTTTTTCAGTTCATTCAGATATTGTGATATTTCAGAGACTAGTATTAGGCAAGGAGCTCCTATTTTGTACCCCTCTTGTTGTGTGGTGGTTATGTGCTTGTCAGCTTTCATCATCTTATGATTTTCATCAGTAACCACATTATTTTGGCTGCAGGACCTGGGTCTCATTCATTGTGCAGATCAGATGGCCCAGCAGAAGCAGTGTTTATGCTCCTTTAGTATCCTGCACCATCATAAGAGCAAATCAGTCTTGCCCTTATCTTATCACCCTTGCCCTTAGCTACATAGCTATCATCACCACATATGCAATGTGTGTATAAATACAATATATGCATGAGCTGTACACATACATACACAAATAGAGGGCACCGCTAAACTCCCATTTGCCACTCCACAGTTAGTGCAGCACTGCACTATTTTCTATTCTAAATACAGGAAGATACATTTGGGACACAGACTCAGTTTTAATGGCAACTTATGTGTATATATAATATGTGTAGCAGAAATCCTCTCTCTATCAGAGCAGTCTGAAATCTAGTCTGCTTGTTTAAATTTCCAGACTTCGCAGACACTTAAGTCTGGATCTTGACTTGTGACTTTGACTAAAGAAAACAACAATGAAAAGTACTTACCATTCTTGTATAGCAGTGGTTTTCAAACTTTTTAGGCTGCATACCCCTTTCCAAATAAGGTAGTCTACAGCGTATCCCCAGCTGAGAGGCGACGTGTGGGGAGGACACAGGGTCACATGCCCCCCTTCCCCCAGATTTCTGCCTTCCATTTTTCCATTTAGCAACAGCTTCTAGAGATTTTTCAAACTGGGGGGCATCCCCCACAGGGGGGCGCGGAGGAATGTTCAGGGGGGGCAAGCAGTGACACCAGGTGGCTCAGACCAACCCTGTGTGGCAGGGTTCGGGAAAGGAGCACCACCTCCATCCCCTGGCTCACCTCAACGGGCCACCAGCCTATCTGTGTTGGAGGTGGGGTGCAACCAAAAATTGTAATTCAAAGGAGGGTTGGGGACTCAGCTCAAAATTTTTGAAAACAGACTCCCGCCCTGAACATTCCTCCATGCCCCCCCCCACGGGGGAGCTTGCCCCACAGTTTGAAAACCTCTGATTCTAAGCAGAAAGGAAACATACGCCAATGCAACTGCAGTATTAATTGAAAGGAGATTAATCGTTGATTAGATTGCCAAATCTTACTAAATACAAACCATTGTCCACCATTACAGGATTTTTCTAGCATAGCCCCTGATGAGAGCTCATGTACATGTACCCCAGTTGAAAACCACTATTGTATAGTAACTAATTTTTTACAGCATCTATCCCAGGGGTCGGCAACGTTCGGCACGTGGCTCGCCAGGGTAAGGAGGAGATATTGGTTCTATCTGATAGATGGTATGTATATATTCCAGTTGTTGGAATGGTGTCTGCTAGATGTGTCTGAAAATTAATGAAAGGAAAGTTAAAACTAAATAGAATAGTCATAAAAAAACTCAGTTCAAAATCATCTTAAAATGTCAAGGTCTTTGCAACCATAATGAACCCTTGCCTAAATATTTTCACGACATGTTCCTTTGTCACTAGCTATAAGGGAACTCTAAAACACAAAACAAATCCATATATTACTAAACAGCATCTTTAAAACAAGGCTCCAATGCCATCATGAACTGCTTTAACATTTTTACATCAAGAGCACTAAGTAAAATCTAAGCCCCATGTAATTCCAACCATCAAATTATATAGCTAAGAAACATGTGGCTTATAATGGAAATGACCAGTGATATTCAATTGAAACAGATATGCCAGCGTAATTCAATGTATCTAATATTTAATTCTTTGCAGGCTACTGTTATGTTGAGGTACAAATGACCTGATTAATCAGGCAGTGCAAATTATGCAATTTTTAAAAAGAAACAAGGGGAAAAAATCATGCTTAATATTGATACAAACATGTATGTCGTTGAACTGATTGGTTACAGACTACATCACTTAAGCACAAAAAATTATACTGGGGATATTTTAGGGCTGATTATATTAAATTGATTTTAATATTAAAATAGACCAAAAATAATCACAAAATACAGTGTGGTAAAGTAATAAAAACAACCCCCCAGGAAATGTAAGTATACAGTTACCATGATACCTAAGCTGATGAATAACAGACTTTTTAAGTAAATCTGTTTTTAAAAGCATGGACCAGTTTATTAACAGGCACCTGCAATCAATCCACATGGGCAGACACTGTGTCCACAGGAAACCCAGCTGACAGCAGGGGGACTCTGTACGGGCACAAAGATCCACCCACATGGCTGTGACTGCAGGATTGGGGCCATAGACTCTTCAGCACTACTTACTCATGCCTAGCACAGGCATATAATGCTGGCCAGGGTCAAATATCCCTGTGAGCTCAATTTTGGGGTAGTTTCTGCCAAAAATGATAGAAATGTATAAACAATAAACATGGCTCCATTCATGTACTTTGTCACCTCATTAGCTAAACCAAATAGCTATCATGACTTGCAATTATTTTCTTATTTTAAGCACACTATTTACAAAAGGACTGGACTCCTGATTTCTGTTAATTACACATTTTAAATATGGAACATTGGGT
Source organism: Terrapene triunguis (assembly GCF_002925995.2). Lineage (NCBI taxonomy): Eukaryota > Metazoa > Chordata > Testudines > Emydidae > Terrapene > Terrapene triunguis. Next base: position 17,797,940 of record NW_020664446.1, read on the forward strand.
GAACCCCAGAAGGTCAGAATCTGGGTCTTGCAGCGTAAACTGTTTTCCTCTAACACAGTACTTCCTGCTGGGAGGAAGGGGAACAGGGAGGGAGGGAGAAATTGTTAATAGATGACTGAGGGGTCAGTGGTGTTAGGATAAGCATTAGATAAGCCACAAAGTATTTGAAGTAATGGCTGCTTTGATCTGCCAGACCTTTTGGCACATAAGGAAATGTAGTGGTGTGCCAAAGGCCTTGCTAATCTTCCTAATGATATGCTTAAAATGCTGAAGGCTGAGGGTAAAGAGGCCTTTCAGTGCAGCCTGACTTGTGAACTTTGAAAACAGAGAACTGACCTTTCCCTCAAAGATATTCAAAAACTGTCTGTGTTAAGGAATGTCTGGGACTGGGCGACCATATGAGAGATCCCAGGCTTTGCCAAGAAATGCCACGTTAGAAAGGGAATCTCTTCATCACCTGCCACCACCAGGTCCTAGCTGCCGGGGAGAACGGATTCAAAGCTTGCCTGCTGCGCATTCTCCTCCTCCTCCTCCTCCTCATCCACAAAATCCTCCTCCCTGTTGCATGAGACTCCCCCCTTGCAGGTGACCACGGACAGTGGTGGGGTAGTGGTAGGGTCCCCCCCTAGAATGCCATGAAGCCGATCAGAGAAGCGGCATGTATGGGGCTCTGACCCGGAGGGACCGTTTGACTCTTTTGTCTTTTGGTAGGCTTGCCTGAGCTCCTTAATTTTCACGCGGCATTGCTGTGTGTCCCTGTTGTAGCCTCTGTCCATCACATCCTGTGTGATTTTGACATATATATTAGCATTTCTTCTTTTTGATCGGAGTTCTGTCTGCATAGATTCTTCTCCCCATACAGCAATCAGATCCAGTGTCTCCCGTTCGGTCCATGCTGGAGCTCATTTGCGATTCTGGGGGTACTGCATGGTCACCTGTGCTGCTGAGCTCGCCACACTGACCAAACAGGAAATGAAATTCAAAATTTCCTGAGGCTTTTCCTGTGTATCTGGCTAGTGCATCGGAGTTGAAAGTGCTGTCCAGAGCAGTCACATTGGAGCACTCTGGGATAGCTCCTGGAGGCCAATAACGTCGAATTGCGTCTGCATTACCCCAAATTCGACCCAGCAAGGTCAATTTTAGTGCTACTCCCTTCAGCGGGGAGGAGTACAGAAGTCAATTTTAAGAGCCCTTTAGGTCGACGGAACTGGGTTGGTTGTGTAGACGCATTCACTATAAAATCGACCTAACGCGGCTAAATTCGACCTAACCCCATAGTATAGACCAGGGCTTAGGGATTCCATTCCCAGCTCTGCTGCTGACTCTCTGTGTGATGCTGGGAAAGTCATTTAAGGCTGGAATGATTGGACTCTTGTAAAATAGATAATACCTATCTTATATGGGTACTGTGTTCGTAATACATTTGGATTCAAGATTTTTTTAATGATGATATCGTTTTCCCAGTGGCACCAGGTCTAGGAGGTGCCATTTCAAAATAGGTGTCATTTCAGATGCTATTTGAATACAGAAATTCTGATTTAATAGGGTCAAATGTAATTCCCAGATATACCGCCTTCTGCCTATAGATTATTCTCTTCTTGATGACACTTCATGGTTTTCTAGCTCTGAATGCCTAGATGATAAGTGCTGTTGTTTATATTGGCTTCCCACATCCTGTGACATGCATTTGTAGGTTCATATTGTCTGTAGGTCTGTTTCTCACAGACAATGTTTCACCACCACCCAGGAATGTTTGGAAATGTTTATTTGTGTCTCTGTATATGAGCATCGACATGAGTGTGTGGGTGGGTGTTTATAAGTTTAATTATGCATAAGTAAACTTTCTGGTTTGATGCTGATAAGAGTCAGATGAAAGTAATTACTGGAAGTGCTGCTTAAATAATAAAAAAGCCCCCCACTAGGTCTCCATAGAAATAGTGCCTCACTGGCTTTGCAAAAGCATATAAAAGGAAGAGATACAAAATACACTGGATACTCTAACAATTACATACAGCGAAGAACATAACGAGGACCAAATTTTGGTCCCATTGGAGTAAACCAAAATTTCCATTTACTTTAAAGGGACCAGGATTTAGCCCTGAAAGAGAAGCGAAAAGCAGCCAAGAAGGAAGCTACAATTAAAATGACACATGGATACATAAATTACAATGTAATGTAAGGCATAGTAAACATAGTCTATACATGTAGAAAACTGAACAAAGGAAGAGTTCAGAGACTTTAAAGTGAAGTTACTTTATAATTATGAGGACATGGGTTAAGAGGTTAGACTGGGGGGCTAGGAGTTTTCCAGCATCTAATACCAAGTGAGGAGCTGAATCACTGTCAGTCCTTGGTCAGTCATTTGAGCTTTTTGTGTCTCAGTGAGGCCAGCTACCAAAATAAATGAGGCAGAACCTCACTGAAAACCAAATGCTGCTTCTGATAAATATTTTTCAAGACAGATTACCAGCAGACCCAGTTTATATGTGCTACCAAGGTCATTTTTTCCTTGTTCTTTCAAGTAGTGATTCAGGAACCTCCAAAGCTATGGAGCTCCTGTTCTGCATAAGCATTACAACATGGAAGGTTATACAAGCCTTTTGAGGCCTTGCAGAGAACTCCACACCCACCACAATCCCAGTCTCCCAACTTTCAATGGAGCTGACCACCTAAAGAAGCTGGAAACAAAGTCCCAGAGACACAAAGGTATTTAGGTGCCTAATACCCATTGATTTCAATGGAAGTTAGGAGCCCAGATACCTTTGCGGATTCTGGGCCAAAGTAGCCACTCGAGGATTTTCTAAATTTCTCCTTATATTCATCTTTGTATCGTGTTACCAAGGGTTGGACTGCAGTGTAGGCAGAAAGCAGGGATATAAAATTCTCATTTATTTCAATGAGGCAGGATTTCACCCTGTGTCTCCAGATATAGAAATATTATATTGGGCTTGATTTTGATCCCATTTACACAGATGCAAATTAGGATCTCAATGGGATTATAGTGGTTGAAACTAGTGTAAATTAGAAAAGAATCAATCCAAGTGGTGGTAGGTGGTTTCGATCTCTAAGAGATATTGAACTTTCTCATTAGGAGTTGGGTTTTAAAATATGTATTTCTTAATTCCCTGTTTACACCATGGTAATTGCACTGCACTGCTTTTTGTGCAATATGTTTCAGTGCATATGATTAGTATAGATTTAGGTTGAATACACTTATAAATTGTTGTGGGTTATGTTTATATGTGTTAAGTGGTGCAGAGGAACAGTTGCTCAATGAGTACATCCACACCATATTTTTATCCTTGGCTAAGTCACTTCCCTTTGTGATCAGAGCGGCGTTGTTTCAAAACAAGCACACAACATTCTGGGCAGCTATCCCATGGTGCAATGCCTTGCCCCTAGGTTCTGTGTATTCTGGGGTATTTCTTCCTGCACATTTATTCCAACAGCAAGCCATTGGCATTCTGGGACTTGGGATTCAAACTAAAAAATTTCTATGATCCCTCCCCTTTCATCCCATCATTCATCTGGCTTTTGTGAACCAGTGCTATTTTCAAAGTGCTGTCAGGCAGAGTGGAGGAACCACTGGTAAGCGCTCTGATCCTGACACTCATTAATATGAACAGGCTGCTGTACGTGCACCTCAAATCGTGCAATGATTTGAGAGGCCGAGCTGCCCAGGTACTAGAGGAGGCTGAAATGGAGCAGTCACTTTAACATACATAGATTCAGGGTACATCTACACTACAGGGGGGAGTCGATTTAAGATACGCAAATTCAGCTACGTGAATAGCGTAGCTGAATTCGACGTATCACAGCCGACTTACCCCGTTGTGAGGACGGCAGCAAAATCAACTTCTGCGGCTTTTTGTCGGCGGCGCTTACTACCACCTCCGCTGGTGGAGTTAGAGCGCCGATTCGGGGATCAATTGTCGCGTCCCGACGCGATAAATCGATCCCCGAGAGGTCAATTTCTACCCGCCGATTCAGGCGGGTAGTATAGACCAGACCCCATAGATTCATAGATTCTAGGACTGGAAGGGACCTCGAGAGGTTATCGAGTCCAGTCCCCTGCCCTCATGGCAGGACCAAATACTGTCTAGACCATCCCTGATAGACATTTATCTAACCTACTCTTAAATATCTCCAGAGATGGAGATTCCACAACCTCCCTAGGCAATTTATTCCAGTGTTTAACCACCCTGACAGTTAGGAACTTTTTCCTAATGTCCAACCTAAACCTCCCTTGCTGCAGTTTAAGCCCATTGCTTCTTGTTCTTTCCTTAGAGGCTAAGGTGAACAAGTTTTCTCCCTCCTCCTTATGACACCCTTTTAGATACCTGAAAACTGCTATCATGTCCCCTCTCAGTCTTCTCTTTTCCAAACTAAACAAACCCAATTCTTTCAGCCTTCCTTCATAGGTCATGTTCTCAAGACCTTTAATCATTCTTGTTGCTCTTCTCTGGACCCTCTCCAATTTCTCCACATCTTTCTTGAAATGCGGTGCCCAGAACTGGACACCATACTCCAGTTGAGGCCTAACCAGTGCAGAGTAGAGCGAAAGAATGACTTCTCGTGTCTTGCTCACAACACACCTGTTAATACATCCCAGAATCACGTTTGCTTTTTTTGCAACAGCATCACACTGTTGACTCATATTTAGCTTGTGGTCCACTATAACCCCTAGATCCCTTTCTGCCGTACTCCTTCCTAGACAGTCTCTTCCCATTCTGTATGTGTGAAACTAATTTTTCCTTCCTAAGTGGAGCACTTTGCATTTGTCTTTGTTAAACTTCATCCTGTTTACCTCAGACCATTTCTCCAATTTGTCCAGATCATTTTGAATTATAACCCTGTCCTCCAAAGCAGTTGCAATCCCTCCCAGTTTGGTATCATCTGCAAATTTAATAAGTGTACTTTCTATGCCAATATCTAAGTTGTTAATGAAGATATTGAACAGAGCTGGTCCCAAAACAGACCCCTGAGGAACCCCACTTGTTATGCCTTTCCAGCAGGATTGGGAACCATTAATAACAACTCTCTGAGTACGGTTATCCAGCCAGTTATGTACATATTTCCTGGAGCAATTTCACTCAGTGACCCATCGGGTCTGGACACAGCCAGCTAGCACTGACTGATGAGACAGGATAATGTTGCCGAACTGGGATGACCAACATTGGCAGCAGGACTTCAGGATGGCAAAGATGTGGAAATCTGTATGGAGCTCACCCTGGAGCTGTTGTGCCAGAACACCTCCAGGAGAACAACCCCAAGCCTGGAGAAGTGCAGGCTAATTTACACACACACACACACACACACACACACGTCCCTGTGTGGACTAAAGCACCATGTAGATGAGCCTTTGATTTGCTTCTGGAGGTTCTGGTTGATAACAGACACAGCAGGAAGCTCTGGTACAAAATAATGGAAACCGGATTATGAGAATCAAAAGTGTCAAGAGGTGTGAAAAGTACCTGCCAAAAAAACAAAGGTACCATTTGTATCCTTTGGAAGGGACAATTGTTGCTTTGCATGGCAGGCAATGTAAAGAGATACTTTGATACAAACCACAGTCAGTTCAGTGAGGTGCAAGGTGGACACAGCAAACAGAAAATCGATTCTTATGATCACAAGATGTCTGCCCCACAAAGCTAAAGATCAAACTGAAATCACCATGAAGGGTCAGTTTTAAAGTTGTTCCAATGGGGTGTGTGGAGTCTGACTGAAAATTTTGGATTTAGGCCCTTTTAGAAAAAATACAGGGTTCTCACAAGTCAAAAATCAAACGTTTGTAATTTTTTACTCTTACCCTTTGCTGGAGAATCATTTGGCTAATGTATTTATCAAGTTGGGATTGCTCTACAATATAAGGATGTAGCAAAGATGTATCTATGCTTCTGCTGACTGCACATCAATATCTCAGGTGCTTATATTTCTTTATGGGAAACAGACATATATGATCAATCTGTAGTCCAATTCCTGCAAATTACCAAACTGGCTACACTGTGCCAATTTGGTAATCTGCAATACTATTTTGAAGATCAGTAGTATAATAGCTGCAAGGTTTTGGAAAGGACTGTAGCACTTCTGGAAGACAAGTCATTTTTAACTGGGAAGGATGATCCATTGTTAGTTTAAATATGCAAGATCTTCCATTTCCTCATGAACATTATATTACTTCTGTATGGCTAGCATCCCCAGCTTCAGGGCAAGAATTATCTGGTTTATACTGTTGCTTGCAAAACATCAGTTTTTCAGACAAAGTTTAAGCCCTTTTCCTTAACATAATACACCACAGTGACTGGTGCAATTTAAATACATAGATGAAAAGAACAAACAACACATTTGTTATGACATCACAAAGGTAGAAAAACATTTGGTCAAGTTAATAATTAATGTCATATTATTGTTAATGGGAAAACTCACCAATCAAAAAAGATAAAAAATTGGAGAAGTATTTCTGAAATTTGATTATTTTGTTGCACGTATTGGCGGGGGTGGCGGCAGGAGAAATAGAACCACTCAGCAGCGAAGCCCACAAAGTTATGCTTAATTTTTGTTACCATTGGTCTCTTTCCATTTTATATTGTTATCCCTGACTCTAATTGGTAATAAGAAAAAAAAATTATAATAAAGTTTAACTAAAACAACACTAGTTTTTCAGTGTAAATAAAAGTCCTCCTACCCCTACCCTAAACAGCTTTGAAAGGTGAATCGAAAAGTGTATATACATTATTACTATGCATTTGAAATCTGCTTGAGATTTCAAACAAGAAGTAACACAAGAATTTTTTGGAAGGGATTTAAACTCTGATTCTTCAGGGTATCAGACAACCTCTCATTATTGGGCTAAGGAACAAACTTTTCCTATGGGCAGGTTATTTCATGACTGACTTCTATGGAGTTTCTTTTACTTTCTTCTAAAGCAGCTGGTACTGGCCCATCACAGAGATAGGATAGTATACTAGATAAACCACTAATCTGATCAAATATGGCAATTCCTGTGTCCCTATAAATGCTTTTTTAAAGGGAAACTGCCAGGACATGAATTGAGTTTTCTATGTGTGTTTATAGAACAGAGACTGCTAACCCCTCATTCAGAGTACGCGGCTTGCTTTCAGTGTTAGTGATCTCTTCAACTGTGACAGGAGGAGAAACATAACAAAACCTTTCAACTCAGGTCTTGGCAAGTTGATAGAAGAGAAAATGATTTTTCAACTAGTGTATCTGAAAATTAACACACACATGCCTATTCTGTTAGGGTGAAATATGCAAGTGAAGTCTTGTTGTGGGCTCTGCAGTAAAAAACTCCAACCTCAATCAGGGACTAAATTTTGGAACCACAGTATACCCCTCATCTCCTTTCTTCCCCTGGCTCTTGCGTTAGCCTACTGTCTGGAATAGCAGCAGCTCCTCCATGCCACCTCTGCTGGAGGATTCGGCCACTTGACTTTCCTGTGATTAAAGTTCTTCATGCAGGATCAGGGCCTGAAACAATAATTAATCTTATACCATCTGGGGAAGATCTCTTGCTTTCTAATCCATTCATAATCTGAATGAATTACATGGACAAATTTTTAGAAGCACAGAAGCTAGGAGAGACTAGATCTTCTTGTGAACATGGGAGTGTAGCCAACAGTATAGTGCTGAGAGCTTTGTTCATCATTTTCTGTTGAATTTTAACAGGATGGGGTTTCCATAGCTTACTTCAGAAGACTATTCTTCAGTCCAAGGACTGGTCCCAAACCCACTGAAGTTAATGAGAAGACTTCCATTGACTAACAGGTTTTGGATGAGGCCTCTGAAGAATTCACTGATAGGATAATTTTTTCCTATGTTCAGTAGACAGTTTTCCCCGAACAAAATCAGAGGCTTAGCTAAAATCTCTTTTTGGTAGGCAATGCAGTAGAAAAATGGAACTCCCCATGCATTCTACAGATCCTTATTATTTTTAGAAGTTACATTGATAATCAGTTACTTTTGTCCATGAATAAAGCTTTTAAACACTGTCCTTACTAATGAGCCAATAATTATAGGTTTCCCAAGTGAAATGCATGTATAAACTATCATTACGCTTAGAATTACATGCTGGCAGCTGTACAATGAAATTGTACTGTAGCTCCTTCTCAGGGCTGAGGAAACCGAACGTCTCAGAACCAACTGTCTTTGTTGAAAAGAAACAATACTATAGTTACAATTGACAGCGTGAAACCATCTCTGCCTATTTGCTGTCTCCATTTTTTCAGATATTTGTAGAGAACGCATTTCACAACGCACCACATATTTTACTATGTTGGGCCAGATCCTCAGTCAGTCTAAAACCCCACTACTCAAATGAATGCTGATTTACGCCAGGTGAGAGTCTGGCCTATGTGTACCTGCCATCCTGTAAGGTTTAAAATGCAAAGTACTGTGAATGGGCACCTAAAAGGAAAACAAATATACTAAACTATTCAGCGCAGGTTTTATTTTGGATGAACCATTTATAAATGTAAATACCCTTTAAAAGATGAACACTAAGACTCACGGAGGGTTATTCCATGGCTGCGGGAGGCTATTTCCTCTGCCCTTGTGAGCGTTCTCTCAGCTCCGTGTTCACTCTGTAACATTCCTTTGCACAACGAATGGTGTAGGACTGCATTATAGCTTGCCAGAAATCCATGTGCATTTGATAGAAGATCATGTCTCAGCTCTGTAGTTCACACCCTTGTACTAATTTCCTGTGTTTAACAATGCCAAGATAGATTGGGACAAATGGATCCCTGGTGTAACTCCATTGCCCTCAGTGGAATTACATAAGGGTGACTTTCACTCACTGCATGCAAGAGAGGGGTTAAACAGGACTGGAAATTTGGGATATCTTCAGATATTAGGCTATGTGGAGGCTCTCAGCTAAGGCAGACATTTTGTTACTACCCAGTATAAACCCATACTACGCCCTTCCTGATGGCCAGGGAGCTTCTACTAATATAAAATAGCCACGAGCAATAAAGAGATCTCTCATCTGATTAAGTGAATGAGGTCCTAAGATGTCACAAGTAGAGCTGGTTGGAAATTTTCTGACAAAACTCTGTTTTGCTAGAAAATAGCAGTTCATTAAGCCTGAAATGTCTTGTGAACGCAAGTCAGGTTTGACAAACCTTCAGCGGATCACAGGCAGGGTTCCAATGGCAGGTTCCTGCCAACTCATGCAACCAATGCCATATGGTCTCACCCTGGTCAGGGACCTAAAGCTTCCAAGGCTCCCTGTTGTGGAGCCAGGAGCTGAGCCCTGGTTTTAGGCAGGATTCCCAGGTTTCCCAGGCTCCCCATTCTGCTGCAAGGCTGCTCCAAAGCCATGAAAGCTCTGGGTCCCAGGGCAGTTTCCATGGCAGGGCTGCCCCAGAGCTGCAGATCCTTGAAGCTTAAGCTGTGAGGTTCAGGATTTAGGTTGCTGGCTGTGCAGCAGGGCGTCTGGAAGCCCTGGGAACTGAGCTGGGAACCAGAACTCTCAGGATTTCCAGTCTCCCTGCTGGGTCCAGGAGCCTGGCAGCTTGGGAAGCACTGGTGTTTCATTCCTATTTGTACTAAAAGCCCATTGACTTTTTCTGTGGAAACTGTCAAATTCCTTTTAAGCCCTCAGTTTGAAGTTCCCACTTATCCACCTGCACATACTTCATCTCCAGCTAACACTAAGTAGAATTAGACATGCACATAAATGGAAGGCTACCAGTTTTTCCTCTAAAAAGGAATATGGTGGGGTTCCCTATTTTAACTGTCTGAATAGTATGCATGTGTAATGTAACACTGCCTTTTTTTACTGCATAGAATCAGAACTGCAAGTTGTGTTTCATAGGCCTTGTAGTTCTTTTATAGCAAAAGGAAATTCTCCTTTAGCCTGTGCCATTGGCCCAGGAGTATCTGAATCTTAGCTTCCTTAAGTACAAAAATTGCATGTGGTAGATGGTTGATTCATTAGATTTAAATATGGTTTGCACGCTGCACAGAACTGAGGTGAAAAAGATGTTTCTTGTCATGGTTATTTGCTAGTGCGGATTACATGGGGAAGGGCATGCTAAAAAGTAAAGCACTGAAGTTTTAAGTCTGAGGTCAGTAATTAGCGTGCAGTTCTGCTTTGAGATATGCTTCAATTTAAAAGCAAATGGAAAAGACTGGGTATGGTGAGTTAAAATTACTGGCGCATGACACATTTATGAGGAGCGCTTTAATTTAGGAGACAATTACTGGCATTCTCACATTCCAGCATATTGAAAATCTGAAGCCATTTAAGTTACCTGTCTATGTATGCTCCCATTGTGCCTTTTAATAAGACAGGGTCCTGTTTTCCAAACAACTATGTTTGCTCATGTTTTATGAGTTCCCTCCTCATTGCTTACACAGTTCTTGCTACTCCCTAGTTTCCAAAGATTTTATGAGTGCAAATGAAAGGAGCAGTACTGAGCACAAGCCTAGTCTCTTACAGATGGTGCCGTGATCTTATTTGCATGCATTTAGGCCAAATATTTGCCCGCCTTGTGAAGCTGAAAGTGTTTGCGCCTTTCTTTTAAATAAACAAAAGAACTAATTCTCTTTTCAGGCTAGTTTTATACAGGTGCAACGCCCTTCACTTTGATGGAGTTTCTACAGATTTTCATCAGTGCCCAGGAGAAGAGAATTATACTCCATGGGTTGAAAATACAGCCAGAGATGGTACATACAGAAAGGCAATCTGTAGAGAGATTCTCTTCTTCTCCTGGAGGCACAACACAAAAACAAACCCAGAACATATAGTGAGTGCTTTATTGCCCATTGTCACACCTGCACTCAAACCTCCCAATGCCACCATGATACAAGTGGGTTTTAAGTGCCATTGGCCCTGATCCTGCAAATGTGATGGCTGCCATCTTGGCCGACACATCAGGATTTGATCAGCGACCTCCAGAACTAAAAGCATGAGCTGCAACAGCTTGAGTAAAGCACTCTGCTGGCACTGTAACAGACTCACATCCTTTCAAGCTCAGGAACAGAAGGAGATCTGTAACCCACACTGACTAGTGGGGTACACATATATTTACTCACGTGAGTAACTTTATAATATGAGTAGCTGTGATTTTCAAATGAAACTAAGGGCCAGATTTTTAAAGAGGTGCCTAAATACCTTTGAAAACCTGGCCCCAAGGTCTAAGTACTAAGCTAAGTGCCTAAGTACTTTTTGTGTGTCTGAGCCTACATGATTTAGGTACGCAAGTCCCAAAGGGGTCAATGTGTCCCTAAATCACCTATATTCTTTCGAAAAACCCACTATTCATGTACATAAGCGTTTGCAAGATTAGGGCTCCAATATAAGATTTAGAACATGTTTACAATTTGAATTGGCTTAAAAAAGAGGGCAATGTTTAAGTTTGTTTTGAAAACGTGATTCAAACCAACATAAATCTTAATTACAGGACAAAAAATAATTACATGTAGTTAATGCCAAACTACCCAAAGCGAAGGATTTTAGTTATCCTTGAGCTCCATGTGTAGCACATCCAATTGTTCCTTCTGTAGGTATCCTAGTACATCTGCTACTTTAGATCATGCATTTTTCTTTTAGAACTGTAATTATTTTTAATTGTTCTATTTTTCTTCACATTAAAAGTGTGCTGCAATATTGAGATTGGCCAAAAGATGTACAGATTGTACAACATAGGAAAGCAGAAGGTATCCAAATATGGAAGCCTGCATTATTCACTCTCAATGAAGTTAAAATGAGAGGAGACATCAACCAAAAACACCGAGAGCCAGTTTCTTCATTCATATCAATGTAGATCAGGAATAACTGCATTGAAGTCACTGGAGATATACCAGTATAAAATTAGTGTGAGAGGACAATCAGGTCCTGGGATTGTAATTTAGGGCTAGATTCTGATATGCTTACTCACATCAAGTAGTGAGTGACTCCACATGTAGCCCTGTTGATTTCAGTGGGGCTACCAGTAGTGCAAAGGACCATTCATGGTGAGTAAGGTGTCAAAAATCTAGCCTTTTTGGTGGCAATTTGTGCAGTCATGTTAAAACCTGGGTTTGGTTCACTGAGACCCAGTGAAATGAGAGGGGAAATGCTTTCTAAACAACATCTGTAAATAACTATTAATACATTTCAAATATCCACTAAAATTAGCCAAATCCTGCCCTCATTTATACCTAATACCTCAAGTATGGGACTACACAGCAAATTGAGTTTAGCCTATACTAAATTCTTCTTTCAGAAGTCTTTTAATTTTTCTTTATAGAATGATAAAAGGCCTTTCTTCCTTTCCATTGGTTTTGTGTACATCCTAATATACTTGTTGGCTTGATCAACAAAACTTCTTTTGTCATTGGCTAGAACTATACCATCTTCATATGAATGGGATAGATTGAGTGTGGATTTGTGAAAATGATAATATAAAAAGGGGATTATATTTATTGGGCATATGGGCCAAGTCCTGTTCCCATTAAATTAATGGTAAATTTCCTTTGACTTAAATATAAGCACAATGGTGCTCATAATTACTGATGTATGCCATTACAGAGTGCAAAAAAATAGGGGTTCAGAGTCAACATAGGGCTGGATTGGGTCTTAAATTTCAACTTTGCATATCTAGAATGGATGGTAAGGGACATACAGAACTTCACACTGGCTGCAGCCATGTTCACTATAAGTCTGATCCAATGTCCCCTGGATCACATCTGGTAGTAAATATCTCAATATGCACCAAAGAATAAGTATCTAATTTCCAGCTCAACAGTCCTTTCCATCCAGCAGCTTAAATAAAAGCATGTGCTTAGAAACCAGACAAGTTGCCAAAAGATCTTTGCATTGATCAGAACTCTTGCATAGATAATAGCCAGAGGCCATATCATCTTGTTGTGTAGAAAGCTGGATGCTCAGGAATGGGAGCAGATCCAGACACAGGGGCTAATTCTAATCTCACACTGCCTTTACATCAATATAATTCCTTTGACGTCAGTGGAGTGATTCCTGATTTCTACCAGTGTAAGTCAGATCAGAATCAGGCCCTTAGGCACTGAGAATAGCGAAGAAGAAACTTGTCAAGGAGTGCTGGTGAGAGGTGAAGGCAAAGGAGAGTGTGTGAGGAGCATAAAGAGGGCCAGTTTGTGCTTAATCTTTAGGCTAGAGCACAGAATGTATAGGATGGGGAGTGGTGGAGACTAGACCACAGACAGTTTAAGGCACAATAGCTTCCCACCGCACTATGGGGAGCAAACGGCGCACAGGAGCTCCTCTGTTTGTATTCCCTTGCGAGTGCAGAGCTTTGGTCATAGCTCTGGTCTCTATACACACCGATCAGGAAAAAGTAAGCTTCATCTTCCAGTGGGGATTAGGATCGGGCACACCAGCTCCAGGAGACATTCCACGGCAATGGGTCAAAGTGACTCTCCTTGGTGGGGAGTTCTGCATCCCACCTTATTATGGGCTAAGCCAAAAGGCACACTCTGGCCTGCAGACGGGTGAAGATGGCAGCACTAAATATCTGAGTAACAATGGCAATGTTTAAAATTGGTTTCCACATTTATCACAACAAGCCTGACATTCCTTTTCCCTGCATCTGTAATGTTAAGCATCATAACAATTTCCACTTGTCCACAACAGCAGAAAGCACAGTGGGTAAAACAGCCTCAGTAGAGAAACAGGGATGTGTCTAAGTTCCCAGCCAGAACCTCAGAAACATGAAGGAAGTTCAGGTTTAGTCTGGATGTTTGAAAAGTCGCATGACACTCCGACAAGTTTTGATTCATTGGGAATTTACTTCCAATGTGGTTTGCCCAGCTGCTCCCCTTTCTCTCCTCCCTACTCTCCTGCTCACTCTATGAAATTGCAGCAAAGGCTCATTTAAATAAGAGGGAATTCTTAAGTTCTCTTTGCATTCAGCAATAAGTGGGCTGGAATATTTTATGCTTGAAACAAAGCCAACCTGTTCCCCTAGGATCCTCAGTGATGTATAAGACTGTTCAATGCTATAGCAAAAAGAGTACTGTGCTAGTGAACTTGTTCGTACTCTAGAAGGATCATGTATTTCTTACATGCCTTTTGGTGGGATTTATTAATTTTGCTGCTCTTTGTGGTGTTCTTAATCCTTTTTACTGCATTCTTCTCCCAGTCCAGGCACAGACCAATTAAAAAAAGAATGATGCTGAGCCCATTAAACATAGCTCTTCTGGTGCGTCATTCCAGTGCAGGCGGTCACACATGAAGAGGAGACATAGGACATTCCACAAATCAGCTATGCTGCATGGAGGGCTAGATTGTACCTTTAGGCACAGCCTTGAGAAAGCATTGTGTAAGCTACATCACAGGCAGACCTTCTAGGCATAATTCCTCCAGTGCTTCCCTCTGACCCTGGAAGGGAGAAGGAGTAATCTGCTACCACCCCTTCCAGGCTGCAGCACAGTCATCCGCTCTTGTCAGTTGGGGCATAGCCATGGCTCTGTCCATCCCCACCAAGCACTGCCATTTCACCCGCCTCTGAGACTCCTTGCCCACTCGCTCATAGGAGAGAGAATTCGGTGAGAAGCTCCTACTCTCCCTCTGGTGCCTGAGTCTGTAACCTGGACCATAAAGCTGTGCAGGGAGAAGGGAGGTGTCTTACTCCACTGCAGCTGCATAAGACCCATCCACAATCTAGCCCTGTATGAGTGACTTTTTTCCCCCTCAAGTACTGTCCCTCTGCTGGCAGGCTAATCTGAAGTACATTAGATCAGCAAAACACTGGCTGACTGTCAACAGTATATGATTTTGAAGTTTTAATTGGAGAGACATCTTGGCCAGGCCTAGTTGACTGAGCATGGGACTAACAGCTGGGGTTTCATGCCAGCATTGCCATTAGTGTGGCCTTGAGCAAGGTGTTTATATTTCTGAGCTAGGGGTGAGATTTTTCCAAACAGCTCAAGTGACTTAGGAGCACAAGTCCAATTGGAAGTCAATAGTATTTGTGCCCCTAAATTACTCAGGCGCTTTTGAAAACCCCACCCTAAATTCTCATCTTAGTTCCATGGCATATATCTAGAATAACCCCACTGATTTCAGTTTCTGACCCTCTTTCTCTCAGGTTCCCTAGCTGTTAAATGGGGATAGTACTTAATTGCCTCACAGGGCTGTAGTGGGAGGTGCTGTAGTTAGTGAATGTTTGTGCAAAGCTTTTGAAGAGGTAAAGCAGTCCGTAAATGTTATTCAATTTACTATTTAAAGTATTGAGTGCAGCCAGGGCCACATTATCACCAGCCCCCATTAGTGCTCTGACCAAAGAACAGATTGTAAACCCCTTACTCCTACTAGTACGCAGTTGCTCACACAAATAGCCCATTGAAAGTCAATGGGACTCTTTGTGAGACTAACTGCTCACTAATAGGAGTAAAAGCTTTGCTCTGGGCTTAAATTTGCAGATGTGTGTATAGGTAAGTAATTGCAGGACCATCATTTTTTAGGAGGTAAAAGTCAGTGTCCAATTTTTAAAAAAACGTTGGCCATAAAATGAAAAAAAACATAGTAAGATATAGATTCTCCTTATGTTTTTAGCTGAATAAAAATAATTAAAAATGGGAAGCCTGGATCAAAAAGTCAAGATTTAGGCATGAGCTCAGAAAAAAAAAATACAAATAAATCAATAATCTAGTCACACATTTCAATAAATGTGCCAGAACAAAATCTTAGGTGTGGTCCTCAAAATCTAGCATTTCATAAACTAAACTCCCTGTAGCACTACTGGACAGACTTGAATTACAAAAGAAAACAGTTTGTATACACTGATTTTTTTTCTCCTCAGGAAACTTTTGTTAGTCTGCTAAAATATATCCCATATGTTTGAAAACACAACATGCAATAAAGAGGTCCAGATTTTCAACTGGTGTGTAGCTCTACTCAAGTCCATACAGCTATGCTACGTAAGTCCATAGATGACACAACACTGAAAATGTCCTTTAAAATGGCTAAATGTTTCAGAGTAATACTAATTCCTTTGTGGGTAGGATTTCTAATATAGGTCTGTGGCAATTTCCCTTTCCGATCATATTTATTTCCCCCCACAGTAGCTAAATATGAATAAGAGATATCAGAGAGAGACGAGTAAGAGATTTTTTTTAAGGATTTATCCTTTTACTTTACAAGCAGAGAAATAACTCTTTGACTACTAGATATAAGATCTTTGTCTGCTTCCCAATAGATTCTATTTTCCAGTCATCTTGAATATTACACCTAGGGCTTTATTTTGCATGACTCACGATGCTCGTTGCCAAGGTGGAAATGTTGGAAGTTAGGCCAAAGAAATCTGAAGAAATTCAGAGCAAGTGAAATTACTTTTGGTGAAAGTGGAAGAAATGAAGCAAAATAAACAACCCCTCTCTTTTTACAGTCTTGTTTACTCCACTGTACGACAAGAAAATAACAGTATTAGACCAAGCCTGTCGTCAGTGGTGGACACAGGTGCCCTGCATTGCCCGTAGCTGAAAGAAACCTCAACAGACTATGTGAAATTCAGCAGATTTGCTATAAGGGGATTCATGGGAATATCGGCCCTGATTCTCCCCAGCACCGAAGTATGCGTGGCGCAGGAAAGAGAGGGGGAAGCTTCTGAGGATAAATTATGCCTCTCATGATGCATTTGTGTCAGCTGTGACTCATCGGTGCAAGTTAGAGCAATTTAAGTCTGGTCTACACTACGAATTTACATCGGTATAGCTCTGTCTCTCCCGACCTAACCCCCGGTATAGATGGTGGTAGGTCAATGGAAGAATTCCTCTCAGGGAGGTGGATTACCTCTGTTGATGGGAGAATCTCTCCTATTGGCATAGGTAGTATCTACACTGAAGCAATACAGCAGTGCAGCTGCAGTGACACTTCTGTAACATTTTAAGTGTAGACAAGCCCTTAGTGGCTGCTCTGACTTACATCAACTGACCTTCCACCAGTTGTGAATTGGCATAGCATAGGCATGCTGTGTCCCACCTCTTCCTGCTTTCAACGAGCCCCCGATATCGCCCCTTCTACCTCCTGTGTCAGAGTGGACGCAGCAGATGGCAAAAGAGCCAGTTGTGCTGCATTATGCCAGCTGAGAGCTCTCCTACCCTGGGGAAATTCTCAGCTGACAGGCGAGGGCCAGAGTCCACCATTTTGCATGGCCTGAGTGGAGGAAAGTGGAAGAAACAAGAGGGAAGAATCTGGGCCATTATCTTTGGTTTTTGATCAGCATGGTCTTTTTTTCCACTAGGGCTGTGGCAACCTTTGCAAAGTTTGGATCATGAAGGGGTGAACTTAACTCCTCATTATCAAATTTAAATGTGAACCTCCAAAGGGAACCCTCTCACAGCCATCTCCACTCAACTCCCCTGCTGCTACTCCTTCCAAATTTCTTACCTTCAGGGAGGCTTAGGGCTTGGGGTTAGAAGGAAGGGAAGGGTGTGGGGATAAAGGAAGGTCATCTCAGATGAGGGATATTTGATGCCGAGCCATGACAACATCAGCCCATGTGCACTGTACTTTTCCATGCATGGTCTGAGGTTTGCAAATGCACCAAACCACAAACCCAAGGCTCAGTTTGCAGAGACTCAAATCCCAAACTTGATAGTTGGAGAGACTGATGCAAATATTTTGCCCAGCTTTAGTTTGCATTCGTGTTTCCACAAACCCAACACCTTAAAGCAAAATCAAACCCACCAAGTCTCACCTGTGTTCATGTTGAAATCAAGCAAACCTGTTAATTCCACATGACTGTGAAGCAAAACCATAAATCATCCCAGGTTCACCACTAATTCTGCTCTCTTTAACTTGAAAGCTTTGGGTACTTTGGAGAATTTTACAAGGTGTGAAGTCTCTGCAACAAAAGCCAAAGCCTAAGTACTCACACACCATGATAATGTTCATCCTGCATATGAATATAGCTAAACAGACAGACTAGACACAAGTTTTGTATAGTTTGGGGGATATTTTGCAACTCTACAAACTAATCTGTGAGTATATTGTGGGATTTTTCATGGTGTGTACACTCACCACAGTGACTACAACAACAGGTAAGATCGTTTTTACTAGTCATGATGAGCTGTATGGGGGTAGGTTCTATGTCTTTAAATCACCCTTAATCAGAGTTTTTCAGATCTCTTCTGCCCTTAGTGTGAAAAAGTACTGCAAGTATGAATAGAGAGGATCATTGTTGTAGATGGCCACTGCTGGAAAAGGCTCACACAACATTTAGAATGGGATTCTTTGCAGGCTGAACTATCCCAGGGGAAATGCTCTCACATTCCCCCAGGGAGGCAAGAAAACATATGAATAGCTGCTGTGTACCTTGAAAATATTGCTATGTGTTGTGTTAAACCTCATGATATCCCCTGATATCTGCTGGGAGAGCAATACAGCGGTGCACAGACAATCCA